>NC_092348.1:73542429-73777163 GCF_963676685.1 Mytilus edulis
GATCGCACTACGATCGTCAAAATTTGCAATTTCTTCACAGATCGTAGTGCGATTGTGGCCTAGTGGGACTGCGGTATGACTTGATAAATCAGAAATTTGAAGACTATTTAGACATGTGAATGTATGTATACACACTTATCTTTAGTAAAAAAAAAAGTCTTTAATTGACTCGATTTGATTTAAATCAGCCAGGCACGTTTTGCACTATGTACTTTAAAGGAATTTATTTGCCCTCTCTGTCAGCAACATTTTTTTATCGTTTCTTAATACTATTACAAGTGGTCATCGTCCTACTGTAATAACCAAGTATTTTATTGTCGCTTTATTCTGTTTGTAGGGTACAAGTTCTGTGAAAGCTGATAGGATTTTTATAATCATTTCTAAATCTAAGTGATTGCAGGTAATTTTGTTAATATGTAGCTTTTATCTATATTTGAAAAAACACGTTAGATAATAAGGCTTGTTTTGATTGGGAGAAAAAAAAAAGAAAACAGAAGATCCTTTTTCCATGTATCGAGACTATCAAGAGCTGTTTAAGTCTAAAAGTTGTATTACAATGCTAAGACTTAACATAAACATAAAATAAACTCCACTTACTGACAACAAATCAATTTAAGAAAATCATGAGTTTTGAACTAATCTTTTTGCATTATCAATTCTTAATTGAATACCAATAATGACATTCTCTAAGATAAGAGGTTGTAATGTGAAAACAAACATTCAAGATTTGATACTTTATCGTAAAGTGATTAATACACAAAGAAAATAAATTTAACCTGGGTGTTCTTATTACAGTCTAAAGATTTCTCTTATTATATGTAAATGTTAATAACGAATTATTATCTACCAGCGATACAGCGTAAGTCAACGTCATTATTAATTTCATGATAAAAGAGTTACCAGTTTATCCATTGATACATACTGAAGCCAATAACTTTCCAAAATTAATAAAACAGTTTGGATGATGGGTTGGTTTGTGGAAGGTTAATTTATTTTCAGGCGACGAGAAGCCATTACATTTTGTAAAGTAATAACGGTCGTTTTAAAATGGTCTATGACCAAATATTATCTTTTGTTTGTTAGAGTAATATATTTTATACTTAAAAGTATAGTTCATGTATATCAGGTATAACGAGAAATATACCATGTTGAACCCAAATCTTGCACATGTTAAAGAAACACAAGAAAAAACAAACCTTTAAAAGTTAAACAAAAAGAAAACGGGTATTTCTAATATTTTATGTTGAAAGAAATACGATTAAACTTATCTCAGAATATTGTAAACTGTCGAAACAGGACTTGTTTGAGCTGTAAGTTAAGTTTTTAATATATAAAATGCCTCGAGTGGATTATCTGTCTTTGATGTTAGAACAGCAATAAAAGCGCCACTCCTATGTCATTACCTAATACACCTAAGCCATTATTTTCAATGACACAATCATCTCTTATAATATAGTCCTTTATTGATCAATATTGACCACTTAAGAAACATGACTTTTACAAGTTGAGAAATTAGGTTTTAAAATATCCTACACATTGTATTACTATGCTTATCCTTCCATATTACCACTTTTTGGGAACTGATTTGAAAAAGACTTTGCCTTTTGTATATATAGTATATATATATAAATAGTATATAACTCTATATTATACAGCAAGAAGATGGGTTTTTTTCTGAAGGGATACTTCCCCCATTATGCTTAAAGGGATGTGTAGCATCAGACTTTACTTGAAGTTAACGTAACACCAAAGATTTGTTTTTTGACGGACATAACATACAAGTTTGATTTGGTTTGATTGGAAGTGTTTGTTTAAATCACACTGGAACTAGTAAAAATTATTAATTCCTTCAGTTTTATTTGAAGACAAAAGCATTTATTTGACCACCTAGTCAGCTAAAGGATCTGACGTGTTGAACGTTTTCGAAGACAAATGCTAGTTATCCACTGTTTGTTATCATTCGGTGTTTGTATAGTCCTGTAAAAGTCTTTTTTCGTAATCTGATCCTTAAACATTGTATTATCACAATTATTTATCCCGTTTGAAATGTTTCCAAATACCTTAAATTAATATATACACCCTGATAACTAAATGGTCCTTTACAATGTGTTGATTACTTATAATTAACTTGATTAGGTAAATCATGAAAGGCACTTTGGACCCATAAAATTTAAAAAGTGTTTTTATTTTCACTGAAAGTAGAAATATAAACTAATGCACTATTTGGTAGCACTACAGGAGATTTTTTTTACCTATAATAACATTGACTACAAAAATTGTACATTACAAGAAAAAAATGATGCACTGTAATTGACTACTGCATCCACTTATTATCATAATTATTATTATTATGAACATGTGAATATATTTAATTTTTTTCTAAATTTAACACATGATATTTGACAGGATGCAGGATGCAAATTTATATTACATAAACTAATATTGCTTTTCTATTTCAGATTATTTTTACATCATTTGTTTTGCATCTCAAATTGTTGAATAGGTCCTTATAAGCTTGTTTAAAAGAATGAAGAAAAACAATGTCGACTGAGTGTGTGAAATATCAACTCAAAAACTCTGCTAAAGCCCAATTTCCATTCTCAATTTTATCATTATGTTTTTGATATCATAAACTGTTAAAAAGTTTTTTCTCTTCCAAGTCAGAAAGTCAGGAGTTGCATTAATGGTTTTCAGATAATTGTAGTGAACTTACAACCTTTATCAGTCACAAAACTGTTGAAATCAACAATAAGATTGATTTATTAAGCTACAGAGCCGCCTGTGTGAGTCAATTATTGTTGCCAAAGTCCGCGTTATCTATATTTAATAAACATCAAACATGTATATTTTGTTGACGAATCACAGACACTCGCAGGAGAAAAGCAAACAGGTATTTAACTGAAGCGTCCCTGTTTTCAATAGTCGAATGAAATACATCAATCTGGACAATATGGAAAAAATATGTGCAATATTTATTTATGTCTGCAATATTATAATATTTGTAAGTATTAAATGAAATTTGAATATATTTATAACGTGTATTTTCAAGATATCAACTATTATAATTTACAATTTTGGCCTTTTAAAAAACCATTATTCGTTTATAAAATGTATGTCTTACTTGACAGTTTGATCGCTTCGGACACCCGGAATTTGATAAAGTGTTTCTTTCATATAAAGTGAGATCCTTCTATTCATTATTTTCTAAAATTAAAATTAATTTTAATGTATACATTTATACATACACACAACATTTACAATTTTGAGATGAATCAGCTTTGAAGGATATATTGAAATTAACTATTGTTTCAAATCAAAAGGATTAGTAAAGTGGTTTTTTAATGCGATACAAATATGATGAAAATGTATAACTAATATTCAAATATTTTAAGAATTAAATTCAATTGCATGTATCAAAGGCAGTTCATATAAAGTTATCAGATGGAGAAATATCGTATAGTTAACATTCTAAATTACATTCATATGTGTATGTATAGTGTTACTTAATAATTGTAGTATGGAATCGAAAAACATAAACATTTTTTAAAAAGTCCTTAGATTATCAGAAGATTTGGAAAATACTTATCATTCTATAATATTGCTCTCAATGTAAAAAAAAATAGCATTACCCTACCCCAATAACCATCATTCTTGTTCATGATTATTTTCACTTCGTTCGTCCGAAACTAAAGCTTGTCTTTCCTTAGTGAATTAAAATGAAAAGCAAAGTATATATCATTTAGTCGCTCGTAACGATGTTAATCATAAAAATAATATAAATCACATGTAAACCATACAACAGTTATTAATATATCATTTGCAAGTACAACAGCTAATAACAACTGCTGAGGTTACTCCTAAAAATTCTCAAATATCAACAACAACAACAAAAAATAATCGAGACGTGTTGTGATTTCTTGTCCCGGGACTCGTTAAAGAATTCACACGCCATACACATTATATAACCAATGCAAGTTAGGGGATGGCCAAATTAGTATATTTGAGAATTGTTTACTGCTATTTCCATGTCCTTTCCAAGTTTAATATAGTTGCATAAATTATTTCTTTGTATCTGATATATATGTTTATACTACATTTATATTAAGGAGCTTAGAGATATTTGTAAACGTTAAAATGAAAGACAAATGTTCATAAATAATTCGATTCGATAAAAATACACAAAAATGAGCAATTATCTTATCCAAAACCGAAAGTCGGGTGCACCTTTATCCCTTCATGCTTTATTTGAGTTGACTGTTATGTACTAAAAACGTATTAATGTGTATTCGATATATAATCTTGCTTCAGATTCCAATGTTTTATTCTACATTTAGGCTACATGTTGATAAATTAAAATTGAAAAATGAAAAATATGGGCCAATGAAATACGTTTCTAATGAGTCATAACACCAGAGAAGGTGTTTTTGTTTGGAAGAAAAGCTTCGTGCCACTACAAATGTGAAAACTTGAGGTGTATTTCTTGCATTTTTTTCCTTTACTCATTTTTCAATCAGACCTTATGCACATTAGTTATTTTATTCATGAAATTTACTTAAAACCCGAAAAGTCAGATACATCGTTAACCAACACCCCAATTATGTTGACGACGTAGAATCCGGACCTCTTTGGAATTTATCTTTTACCCTTTTGATGGGCATTTAAACACCGAACAATTATTTGAATAAAAAAAAAGAAACATGGTATTTTGCTGGTTTTATTTTCGCTCCAACCTCATCAAGGATAACAATTGTTCTTTTGTTTTTAGATGATAGGAACTGTATCAGTAAGCGGTGGGATCTATATTATTGCTGGATTTGACAAAATGGATGAGAAATTCACTCCAACATTCGACAAAGCTAAAGACAATATCAGGAACATGATTGAAGGTTTACGTTTACAGAAATTTGCAATGTAAAATTTTGACAAGAACCCTTTCCATGTATCGTTGGGTCAAACATAGTTTGTGCTCATACAGCAAGCACAATGCGTACATTTGTAAAGCCATATAATTATAATATACACTCAGGGCATTCATCAAATGTTAATATCATTTAATCGAGGAATAGGTAGGTCCGCAGTTCCTCAAAAGAACTTGGCAATGCACAGCAATTGCTAGACCTATATTAATTAATCGAATTCAATTATTTTTTACATGAATTCCTTGCATAATGTACAAAAATACCACTTTTTAAAGCTAATAACCCTTAGTCTGGTCTGAGGAATATAATTTAAGTTCCTCGTTTAACAGATAAACTATAAGTAAACGGTTTATATATGTTTATCGTATGAACAGTCTCATATCATTATATGCAGGACACAAATTCATAAAACACACTAAGTTGTTTCTGAATGTTAAGGCGAATAAAAATATCCGAACATTTAATAGTTTATGTAAACCATACTTCATATAAAAAATGTCGTTCGATGTTTATCAATTTAAACTTCCTTTAAACATTTATTATTCAATATTTTTACAATTTTAATTTGAAGGTTGGTTTCATATTTTAATTCTTATATTTTTTGGGAGTTCATTGGATTCCTCCAGTTTTTGTTTGTTACCATGTTTTGTATCTTCATCACCAATCTATGACTCAATAAACTTCTATTGCCAACATATAACCAAGCTAGCATTAGCCTATTTCCTCTATAATTATTGTGCAACAGGTACCAGTACAAAAGTCTTTCAATCTTCAATATAGTTTACAATATCGATAAGGTTTGTTAAACAAAAATCATCAAGGATACCAGCCTTACAAAAGAGGGACGAAAGATACCAAAGAGACAGTCAAACTCATAAATTTAAAACAATTGTGTATGCCAATGACGCGCGTTTCTTCTACAAAAGACTAATCAGTGACGCTCGAAACAGTTCAAAAGGCCATATATACACGAAGTTGAATACCATTGAGGACCCAAAATTCCGAAAAGTTTAGCCAAATTCTTATATGTATTTTGCGGTTCTTACAATATAATGACGTAATTCTGAAGTATGAAATTAAATTATAATGCTTATAGATGACTCAAAACCTCACTGTTGCCATGATCTGAAGTTTATCATATACAAATAATAATAAGGACTTACTGACTAAAACAAAACATATCGGAAGTAATAATACTTTTATGAAGTCGTTCAGATTCAATGTGGTGTATTTTTTTGGAGATGCCCATCGATGCAAAACTTTACAGAAACACATAACATTTGCAAACATTGTTTTTACAATTAGTTGTAACGCGGAATAACATTAGAAGTTTTAAAACTATATTTAATTGGAGCTTATAATGATTATTTTGACAATTTTCATAGTCACAGTTTACTTGGTTTCTACAACTTTATAATGATATACTTTGTGATGACCATACCTGTTGTTCCACCATCTTTGATTATACATAAAATGAGGTGTATAAAAATGACCATTATAAACAAATACAAGTAGCTCACTGGCAATATACTCGTTTATTGAGGTTAGATCACTGAAAACTTATTGGTTCTTATTCGTACAGGTAATCAATTTAAAATATCGATTGGAGAAAGTTTTTGAATGTTGTCTTTATCGATATTATTTTTGATTTTATTTCAATAGTTATATACATTTAAATATACATTTTTTTCTAGTTATTAATTGTAACAGTTCTAAATCCTGTCAATACTTATATGTTGGTGTTGCACAAGCACATGATATCTCTGGACTGATTTTGACGCAATTACTCTAAACCCTTTTAGTGATTGATCGACATTTAAATCTTGGAAAACATGGTCTACTAATTTGTTGAATTTGTCTTTGAACTAGTAAGAGCAAATACTTTTAAATTGCTACTTTGTGTTCGTTTTTCCTTTAGTAAGTTGTTTGTTCAATTTGTACTCAGTATCGATCTAGTGAGCTCTTTTCTGCTGTCGTGTACAGTTTGTCTTTTGTTTTACTGTTACATCACTGTCCTAATTAAGGGACGGCATGCGCGCCACATTCTTCCTAACCCTGTGGTCTGTCCTCCAGTGGTGTTTGTTGGGTTCAGTAATTAGTTCATCGATAAAAAAAACGTAAGGCATTTAGATGTGTACATCCTTTGTTCTTTGAATTTAGTTTAATAGTTGAAAATCATTTCACATCTCCCGATTTTTTTGAAATTTTATTACGAACCACACAAAATAAAACACCAATTGCACATGATATTATAATGTAAAGATGAAATTTATCTGTAAATTAATACATGTATATATTTTAACATCAATTACGATAATTTTATGGAATTTCTTTTTGTATGTTTTTCAGTTTATACTGAACAGAAAAATGAAGAAATTCTAAGATCCCTATCACTAATATAATTCACAAAAGTCCACTAATAGATACACAAATTAAAAAGAACAATCAAATGCACGAATACTTCAAAATCAAATGCACGAATACTTCAAAATCAAATGCACGAATACTTCAAAATCAAATAGTAGACTTATAAAAATGAGAAGATGTGGTAAAATTGCCAATGAGAAAACTCTCTTCCAGAGACCAAATGACATAAAAGTTAATTACTATCGGTCAGCGTACGGCCTTCAACAATGTGCAAAACCCATACCGCATAGTCAGCTTTAAAAATCATCGAATTGATAAATGTAAAAACAAGTCAAAGGAGAAAAATATTGGCCTGACTTAGGTAAAAAAACAATGAACGAAATACAAATATGAGTTTATAGTTTATAATAAATTTATGATGATGAAATGTGTTTGTAATGATGAAATAACATGTTCGTTCTCATTTGGCAGTTATCAACGGGTATCCAAACATAGAAATCAGAAACCCACCAAATGTTACAATGGCAGATCCACTAAAATACATGAATTATAAAGGATTCATCAGAGCATGTGGATGTTTTCTGCTAGTGTTTGGTGCTACCATCTGTGCAATTTCAGTTATTGGTTTAGTCGGAATGTATCGTAAAGCAAGACGTTTGACAATGATGGTACTTATTGATGCATATTTTATCCATTACCTTATCATAGACCTACAGAAATATTCCTTTTATTATAATATCTAAACTTTAAACAGCAACCCTGGGATTAGCTTGTAGTGAAATTACATATTAACTTTTTCGTAAATCAATACTTTGTATGTGGTAAAAGTTTAGGTAAACAGTATGTGTTGTGTTGTATTGTTTTTATTGGACAAAATCCATCTTATATTTTGTCTCCGTTCTATTCTGTACACAAACACAAAAAACATGAAACACAAAATGTGAACACATGGTTTTTTTTCTTAAAGTCATATGATATTTCAAATCTTAAAACAAAGTTGAATATGCATTATTACTGTATTGCTTTAAATTACAGTTTATGGCCAAACTCAGGAAAGACACGTCCTTGTTAGTTGGTGGACACATTCAACAATACCTACCGTTATCTTGATGATGTGTTTTCGTTAAGTAATCCAGAATCTTCAAATATAATACCGAAATATACCCAAAGGAACTTACTTTAAATAAATCTAACATAAACAACAGTAGTTGTCCTTTTCTAGATTTAGACATTTCAATTTCTAAAGGAAAACTGCACACAAAAATTTACGACAAAAGAAACAATTTTGTATTCCTTATTGTTAATTTTCCTTTTTTTACGGCGATGTTCCTTTGGCTCCATCATACGGTGTTTATTTAAACCAACTTATTTGTTGTGCCCATGTGTGTAGTGATGTCATAGATTTTAACGAACGTAATCAATGCATCACTGGTAAATTATCAAGTCAGGGGTTTCGTTACCATCAATTACTTAACACATTTACTAAATTCTTTCATAAATACAAATATTTTATCAGTAAATTTGGCTGTACCCGTGGAAAACTTATTAAAAAAGGAATTTAACATCTTTCATTTGATGGTAATATTGTACTAAAAGCGCGAAAATCACTATGTGATCGGTGTTAACTCATCCACCCTTTAAACAAACGTATTAGTAAAGATTATCTTATAAACATTGTAATCAGATCTTTTAGTATTGTTTACATTGGTACTAACATCGATATGTCATAACTTAAACACCTTAAAACATAACTAAATTTGTATTCTTTTCGAATAATTTTTTTTATGTGCGAATACACCTCCACGTTAATTTTCTATTTAGAGATTGCTTTATCTATATATTACATGATACATATTCATTATAAGGTTATATCCTAACGATCCTACTGCCTGTGGGTACTTTTATTTTGGCAATGCACAAGTCATTCCTTCTTTGACTGTCAAAGGCGTTGAAACACTAATGCCTGGGATGTGTTTTAATTGATTTAAGTCTTTGATGCATAATTTTTATAGTTATTTGTTTTTGGCTTTTAACTAGCTTTCAGTAACTGCAAGTACTCTCAAATCGTACTTTCGTGTTGCATTGACCTGTTGACTTTATTTGTAATGCATTTCTGTAATTAAATATTTACTTATTTTGTGTTATATCTCGTCTCACTATTTTTACAATGTACTACCTTTGATAAGTATTTAGTATGACGATAAATTTTCACTTTTGTACTCTGAACAACAATTTCATTAATTTTGTAAAAGATGTTTACTTCTAAACCCCTAACAACAAAATCGTCATATTTAAATTTACATGTGTACGTTGTTTTATTTAAGGTGGCTCCTGGGTACAAAAATTTCAGAAAAAAATTAAACCTTTATTTTTTCATTACAAATTTTATTTATTACACTATTAGTTGTTACTTTATGAAAGTTGACGCCTGTTAAAACGTTTAAATCGGCTGCATTTTTATGCATCTGTCCTAAGTCAGAAGCCTGTTCTTCAGTGGTTGTCGTTTGTTTGTGTCGTTCATTAGTGTTTCTCTTTTCTCGTTTTTTATATAGATTAAACCGTTGGTTTGCCTGTTTGAATTGTTTTACACTAGCCACTTTGGGGCCCTTGCTGTTCGACTTGAGCCAAGGCTCCGTGTTGAAGGCAGTACTTTGACTTATAATTGTTAACTTTTTATATATTGTGACTTGGATTGGATGGAGAGTTGTCTAATTGGAACTTATACCACATCTCCTTATTTATATTGAATGGCTTAGTTTTACTGTAAAAAAAGGTGCACGCGGACTTTGTGTAAAAGAAAATCCTTTATCTTATCAAAACCTTCAGAAATGTATTGCTATTGCATTATCATCTTTCCGTACACTAATTTGCGAAGTTCGGCCACCGCACGGCGCAAATGCGAGGGTACAACCGTAATAAAAGAATGTAAACAAACGTTCACTGGGACTAATAATTTATTCTTAAATAACTAATTCAATACACCATATCAGTTAACAGCTGTTATGAAAAAGTTTGATTGACAAATGGGAACGCATGGAAAATATAAAGGAAAAAATACACATCGCTCTATCAATTCACTTATTTTTTACGTGCCCCATGATTCGGTGTTAATTATTTACCAATGTCACTATCCATTGAACTTTGGCAACAATTCGAAAGTTTATAAGCTACCAATCAACATTACACAATGAAATAATATTTGTCGATAATACGTTATAGATTCGTTATAAATGTAAAAAGACGTGCATAGAGGACTTAGTTTAGTGTAAATGCCTGCATTGGCTTATTTATTTCCTAAACATTATGATTACAAAAAAACTCACTTCATGTGACTTTACACTCTAAGTAAAAAGGTTTACTTATTTGGTTAAAAGAAAAAGTTGAACAGGGATATCGTCGGACAGGCTTCAACCGTGCTTGACATAGATGCATGTTTATTTATAAGCTTCAAAATTTGGTTATAAAATCAGATTCTTAGTTGAATTACTATGAGCACAAAATTAACAATATTAGATCCTTCAAATGTTTATTAGGTGAAGATTGCCGCGTGAAAGGGTTTATCTGATCTTGAATTCATTATTATGCAAACAGTTTGAGAAAAAAGTGAGAAGATCTCGCAAAGGCAGGTCATACATATCAGCACGTGCACTCTTGTGAATATTAGAATTAGTTAAAAAGACGTTTCATTGGTCGTAATATGATATTTCTTACAATTGATTGTTTCTTATATTGAATTTTGTATCCCATTTTTTCTGATTTAGCAATATTTGATCTCTTATTTCGAATTTGCCCTCTATATTGAACCTTCTACGCTTTCGTTTGTTTGAGATGATAATTCAGAAACTTTGTAGCTATTCACTGATATTAAAGATTTCTCGTATCTGTATTATTCTCTAATTAACCTAAGTGCTTTTTTTTTATTATTACGGTTTCAGGAATATAGAGTTCCAAATGTACCCAAAACTAATTTGTTTTTGTGGTAAGTACATTTTTTCTCGTCACAACAATAGCATCATACATTATTTATTTATTTTTCAGTATGTTCTGGCCTTGAGTGTACTTACTCTAATACAGATCACAGCAGTTGTGTTATTTTCAGCTGATAGAACCATAGTAGGTATTGAAAATGTTAATTTTACTGCTGTTGCTTACACTAATTTGAGCCGAGAAAGAGCGGAAAAAAGAAAACTATTAAATTGAAATATTTAACTGTGATTTTACTACAAATCTTCAATAATTTAGATACTAGGTACTTAGTCAATTTGCAGTATATACATTTTAAGACATAAATACCTCTACGACGTTGAAAGAATGGACATAAAATTCGATGTAAGATTAATGTAAAGCTTTAGTTTTAAGTGCTTAGTTTTTGTTGTGTCGTGTTTGACAATAAATTTGTCTATTATATACGTATACATTTTCGTTAGATTTTAGTTTTGGATTCTATTTTATATCATTTTTGTTAGAGATCTTTTTCTGTAACAAGTCAAATTGAATGCAGAATGGTAATAATTGATGATTTATACACTACTTACGTTAATTACACAATAACAATGATGATGTTCCTTTGGTCCCATCTTACGTAATTTATATATCCCAAATTGTACTCTATGCTCATGTAAGTGGTAAAGTTTTTGAATTAAATGAACGTAATCTATGTATAACTGGTAAATTACTAAGTCAAGGATTTTGTTATCACACTTTATAGTTTAAGTCTTTACAAATTTCCTTCATATATACAATGATTTGGTTTGGAAGTGTGGTTATAACTGTCGAAAACTTATTACAAAGGGTATAGCACACCATTATTTCTACAATGATGTTTACCGAACCCTTAAATTTATATACGATCCATTTAAACTTATCCTGGTAGCTTTGATAACTATAGAGATCCTTTGAAAATGTTAATTCTAAAGGATAACAAATTTAACACTGTATTTATATCTTTTAATATTGTTTTATCGGCATTAAATTTATTTATTTATCAATAAACTTAAACCCAACTTAAATTATTGCTCCATACACATGTGTACACTCACGATCCTTCATTCTGTCTATACCAATATTTTGGTATTGCACAATGTCATTTTTTTCTTTTACTGTTAATGACGTCTTTACACTAAATCCATTGGGTGTTTGATGTGAACTGATTGATATTTTAGTCTTAGATAGATGATTTTAATTATTTATTATTGGCTTTGCATTAACTTTCCACGAATTCGACTATTTTCCGATCTGTCCTTTGTGTCTTTTTTCTTTGTGTAAGTTGTTTTATGTTTTGCATTGATCTGAGGGTTAAGTCCTTTTCAACCGATCTTAATTGGTCGATCTTGTGTTGTGCTTTTACATCACTGTCACAGGTTAAGGGGGTGCCCACAATATGAGTTATCTTGGTGTAATCAGGGAAGTGCAGAATTGTCCAATGGTGATGAAATTCATACACCCTGAGGCGCAGCCATATGGTGTATGCATTTTTAACACCGATGTAAAACTTCGTACACCCCGGATTACACCAAGATAACGAATCTATTTCTTATGAAGCCTTCCTTTAATCGTTTTTTATACCTTGGGTGTACAATTCTAAAACTATTTAGAACATTGTCAAATACTCCTTTTTTATATCATTTTTTATGGAATTTGGAAAAAAAAGTTTTTTAGGGAATTAGAAAACAAAATTATTTTGGAGAACAAATTTATTTTTAAACATATTTTTGATTTTTTTTTATCACCGGATTAACTTGGTTGGGGTGTTATTTACACCAGCGTAATAAACCAATCAGACTGCAAAATTCTTGCTTCATAAGAAATAAACCTGTGTATCCCCACCACATTCTACATAATCCTGTCCCAAGTCAGGAGCCTGTAATTCAGTGGTTGTCGCTTGCTGCTGTTTGTCAAACTTATGTTTCGTTTATGGCTTTGTACAGAAATCAGGCAGTTTTCCCGGTTGAATTGTTTTACATTTGTCAATTCGGGGTCTTGTATAGCTTGCTATACGGAATGGGTTTTGCTCATTTTCGAAGGTCATATGATGACCAATAATAGCAAAATTCTATGTTACTTAGTCTCTTGTGAAGAGTTGTCTCATTGATAATTATACCACACTTTCTCATTTCTAACACTTCAATTGACTTTGTCTGATGAAATCCCACACCCACACATCCACACAATGATTTTTATGTTAATTTTCAATGTTTGATGACAACAAGTCATCTTCCAAAGTCTTTGGTGTTTACACTTGTCAACTAAACCTATATGATATAGCGTATTTAAACTTGCAATGCTACTTTTAAATAGGTTTTAAATTAATTACTCTCCAATGTCACCGTTTAAGAGCGGTCATCGCCATCATATATTTTGTACATTAGTATGATTGGTGATGCTCCATCTTTTTTATTGTGTGGTGTTTTGGGGATTGGTCTTTTAGACATTGTTTTTCTTCGACCTATGATTTGATCTTTTTAGCTCACCTGGTCCAAAGGGCTAAGTTAGCTTTTCCCATCACTTGGCGTCCGGCGTCCGTCGTCAGCGTCCATCGTCCGTCGTCTGTCGTCGTCCGTCGTCGTTAACTTTTACAAAAATCTTCTTCTCTGAAACTACTGGGCCAAATTTAACCAAAATTGGCCACAATCATCATTGGGGTATCTAGTTAAAAAAATGTGTGGCGTGACCCGGCCAACCAACCAAGATGGCCGCCATGGCTAAAAATAGAACATAGGGGTAAAATGCAGTTTTTGGCTTATAACTCAAAAACCAAAGCATTTAGAGCAAATCTGACAAGGGGTAGAATTGTTTATCAGGTCAAGATCTATCTGCCTTGAAATTTTCAAATGAATCGGACAACTCGTTGTTAGGTTTATGTCCCCGAATTGGTAATTTTGAAGGACATTTTGCTGTTTTTGGTTATTATCTTGAATATTATTATAGATAGAGATAAACTGTAAATAGCAATAATGTTCAGCAATGTAAGATTTACAAATAAGTCAACAGGACCAAAATGGTCAGTTGACCCTTTTAGGAGTTATTGCCCTTTATAGTCAATTTTTAACCATTTTTCGTAAATCTTAGTAATCTTTTAGAAAAATCTTCTCCTCTGAAACTACTGGGCCAAATTAAACCAAACTTGGCCACAATCATCATTTGGGTATCTAGTTTTAAAATGTGTGGCGTGACTTGGCCAACCAACCAAGATGGCTGCCATGGCTAAAAATAGAACATAGGGGTAAAATGCAGTTTATGGCTTATAACTCAAAAACCAAAGCATTTGGAGCAAATCTGACAGGGTAAAATTGTTAATCAGGTCAAGATCTATCTGCCCTGAAATTTTCAGATGAATCAGACAACCCCTTGTTAGGTTGCTGCCCCTGAATTGGTAATTTTAAGGAAATTTTGCCGTTTTTTTCTTATTATTTTGAATATTATTATAGTTAGAGATAAACTGTAAACAGTAATAATGTACAGCAAAGTAAGACCTAAAAATAAGTTAACGTGACCAAAATGGTCAATTGACCCCCTAAGGAGTTATTGCCCTTTATAGTCAATTTTTAACAATTTTCATAAAAGGAGTAGGTTCAGTAAGATCCCTTTTTGGCCCCAAAATATAGCAGTTTTACAAAATTGTTAAAATGTAAACCTTTAGTTATTTATTGGACAGTAGAATGCTTCTGCTACATAAATATGGACTGTTTTTGACAATACAATGCACATATATCCGGTATTAGCACCATTAAGTCATGCTAAATTACTGAAATCCTCATAATTCTAGCATTTTATTTAAATTTTAGACGGTTTTCGTGTAAAACGAAAGTGGCCGCATTCGTGTTCATCCTTAATATTGAAATGTAAGTTGTATTTTATGATAATATATTAAGGTTGAGGATGAACACGGATGCGGCCACTTTCATTTTTACCAAAAACCATCTGAAAAGTGACATTTTTCGGCATATTAGGTAGATTTTCATATTTGAGCTTGAATCGGATCGTTTTTAATGACTAAATCTGTTAAAATCTTTCACATAAACTAATTAATTCAAATAAAATAGACACTTAAGTGTTTAAAAAGTGGTCAAAATCTTTCGTCAGATGAACCTGAAATTTGAGGCCAAAATCGGTCCTTACCGGACCTACTCCTTTGTAAATTTTCACAGCATTTTCACTGAAACTACTGGGCCAAGTTCATTAAAGATTGAGATAATTGTAAGCAGCAAGAATGTTTAGTAAAGTAAGATCTACAAACACATCACCATCACCAAAACACAATTTTGTCATGTGTCCTTTGTTTAATATTCACATACACCAAGGTGAGCGACACAGGCTCTTTAGAGCCTCTAGTTTTATCTTCCACTGGCTTGTGTCATTGGTCCCGATATGGTTTGTATAAATATGATTGACGATGCTCATCCTTTAGATGCACCTGAATTCCCTGTATTTTAAATTAAACATATTTCGAGTGTTTGACCTCGCCTGTTTTCAATATCATACCCACACTATTTATATTTTGCATAATATCTGTACTCTACATACAGATTTTACATTTTGAATATCAACTGGCTGCACCCCGCAACAAAAACTTCCACAGTTTTTTATTCAATTATCATCGAATTTAAGTGCTAACAAACTGGAACCCAGCATATATATTAAGATTATTTTTCACTATTCCCGAATTTTAATATGTTGAACTATATTTGCTTTACTTTCAGGTGAATAAACTTATATTTAAGCACTTTTTTAAAAGTTTAGATGAATCTTATAAAGGATTTCAATCAAACGATCCTGTTAGCATTGGATGGAACCTTTTTATGCAGCAGGTATAAATCTTCAAAAGTCATAATAAATAAAAATAATTCAAGATAGCATATGTTGGCATTAAGGCATTATCATTTCTCCTTGGTGATGTTTAATATTATTATTATTCAACCACATTCTTTTATTGATTGAGGGATCTTTGTCATTCTTTATTTTGACTAAATAATAATATTTAATTAATGTCTTTATTAACTTAGAGAATGAAATAAAATAAGCAACGTCTATAGTAACTAATTCGGCTTCTCTATAATTGTATGTTAGTAAAAATTGCACCAAGAAACGTTAATTCATGACTTTTTTTATATTCATCTAAACCTTTATGCTAGTAATAGACTGATAAGAAAATAAATTGCAAAAAGATGCTTGATGTTTTATGAACCTTGATTTTAAGAGAAGGTTATCACCTGAGAATTTAAAGTATGTGAAGTTACATTTAAAGTTATGCTTTATATCACTAAAGTGATTGTCATTATTTAGCTTTTTTGTTGTGTGTTCGTTAATTATTAGTCTTTTTTTTGTTGTTGCTTGGATATAATGTTGTGTGTTTTCCGTCGACTTTTTGTATTTTTTGATTATCTTCTAAACTAACAAATAAAGAAACTGCATCAAAAATAAAAAGATATAAACCTGTAGAACTTGAAAATACATTTGACCAACTCTTCTTATCTAAATTTTTAATGTATATAAATATAACTTTAATTTGTGAAAGTTTCAAAAAAAATCTATATACATTGCATAAATGAATCAAAAGAAGTTGCCACCTTTATTAAAGCAGCTGAATGCATGTTTTGAGAGTGCAACTATCCGTAATCGGAGCAATGTAATAAATTATAATCACTCATAGAAAAAAAACTGTTTCATTTAAAACTATGCAAGATGTTTTTAAGTATTTAATTTGATTGCCGTTCTTCTCTTGCAATTTAGAGCAAGTACTTACATATGCATGATTTTAATGATGACTGTCGTAAAGTTATCGAACTACACAGAAAGGCTATAACATAGTATATATGTAATGTTTCAGTTCAACTGTTGCGGTATTCATGGATACACAGATTTCAAGCTGTCAAATTCTTTTGATGAGAAATGGGGAGAAACGGGACATTCTTATATCAAGCCGTTCACAATCAACTTTTCTGTGGCTTGCTGCAATTCAATAGAAATTCAGCCACGAGATTCTCAGGGACCTTGTAGAGCAAAAGATTATATTCATAAAAGGGTATGTAATTTCCATTTGAGCTTATACTCATGCTAATGTCATGAATTGATAGACCATCAATTGGCCTTTCTTTTCCATAACAGAAGGAACATTTAGTTCTGAAATAATTGTATAAAGGTTTGTTTTTCACCGGCATTTTAAAAACGCTATTATAATCTCTTATTTATAATCTCTTATTTTGAGGTAACGTATAACTTTTGACACTGGATATCTTTGAATTTAGGAATACATAATGGCAAATGTCGACGAAGATGAAAACCAAAAATTAAAAAAAGAAACAACAGCAATACTTTTAACAAATAATATAGGACAATGGTGAAGATTAAAAATTACACTATTCCAGACCCTTTTGTTTTCCACATAATTAATATTACCAATAATTACCAACAAGTTCCGGGTCGAATCCGATACCGATACCAGTGGTATATGTCACAAAATTACCAAATACCTGTTACCTAGTCTGTACGTTCCGCCTCTGTCATACGCACAACCAAACGGTGTATTCAGGATTTGCTATAAACACGGGTAATGATCACACCTTATCTTCGTCACTATACAGGGAATAACTGTGCACCTTTTAATCAGCGTGACTTTACCAAATGACAATACGAATTCTAAAAATGGGCAGGCTAAAAATAAGGCGTAGATTCTTTGATTCAGTCATGGATCCGCGATGTCGCGGGTATGGTATAGTTATAATGGAAATCAAGAAAAATGATTCTTTCGACACATAAAAAAAGTTCATAACGTTACCAAACTGCTGCTTAGAGAGACAGCATCACATCTCCTGCAGAATTTATTTTTTTTACCAAGAAGTAGGTGTCCTTTTTCTTAATATGTTTTGATAGAATACACGATTATAGATGATACTTTATTGTAACCCTTAAAAATTAGCTTGACATATTATATAAGACAACTGATTATTGTTTGATAATTGTAAATGGTCCTCTAGTGTTTCTGATTATTGATGTCGTAAAGATGTTGTTTCCATAACTTTTAAGTGTCATCTTATTTTATTCACATAATTATTTTCAAACTTAAATATTATTACATGTGCCGATTTCTGTTGCAGGGTTGTATAGACGTGTTCTGGGAGACAGCAGATACATACCAAACTCCTGTTATAGCTCTTGTTGCAGTCACATGTCTGATTCAGGTAATATCATGCTTCTGAATTTTCATAGGATTGGGCGCTTAAAGACATTTTAAACCCCGCCACATTCTATACTATACGGTGTAGGTTTTTCTCATTATTGAAGGCCGTACGGTTGCATATAATTGCCTACCACTTTTGAGTTGTCTAATTGGCATTCATACCACATCTCCTTATTTTTATATATGTCCTTTATATTCTTACAGCTGTCTCAGATAATAGCAACTTGTTACAACAGAATTGTCAAATCGAATAAATCCAACAACAAAATGACAGACCAAAGGGATACTAAAAAATATAACAATGTGTCTCCATCGAAAAACAACCTAAAACTAGGAATGAAAAACACTGTACATTCGGAAGAAAAAATGTGGTATCCTGAAGTTCAGAGAAACAATTATATTTCCCCACAGAAACACGCATGGGATACAGAAAGTAGAAATGAAAGTTTCCACGAAGGAGATAAATGGTATTCTGGTGTCAGACGAGAACCTATGAAAAGACCAAATAGGTCCTTAGTCATGGACTTATAGTAACTATGATGTAACATTGCAACGCATTGATCTGAAAGATACTGTTAAACCTTCATAATATAGATTGTTCATTAGTTAAAAAAAAGATTTTAAAAAATCATATGTGTAAGCATAGCATTGATTTAAACTGTATTATAATTTTTAATTTTGGGAAACGGGATAATATTCGTTTTCTTCACCTAGCCAAAAAGGGAACTGTTATATCTATTTCCAACCTTTAGTGATGCTTTGTCGTCAAACGTCCGACTAGAAATCAGAAACTCTCGAGTCAATTTATATTGAGTTGAATACACATATCACAAAGCAACCATTCTAGAAAATCGAATTCCTCGCATTAGAAACCGAAGTAAGGAAATGGCAGGATGTGTGCATATAAAATTCTACAATACTAGAAGAATCGACATCTTGCAATATACTTTAACTTTACATTCAGAAAAATTTATTATGTTCTGTTATTCAAAAATCTTTTGAAGTAAAAAAAAAACATTCATATAGCTAAAACGTCTTATGAAATATATGTTTATAGACAACAGAAAATAGGATTGAATTCATTAATTTTGCTTTTGCTTTTGCTCATAATTTTGCATTTGCCAAGTTTCTTTTCCTAAGTTTGAAGTATAGTATTATCTGTCCAATCCTATAAACAATTTGATAAATATGAAAGAGCGTTTAGAATTACAATTTAAGAGGTATATTTTACATCAATAACATCTCAATCAGGTTTGAAAGAAACAAGGACTATTAAAAAAAAAATTTATCAGCAAGACAATTCCTAGGTAGAGTAGTTATTTGGTCCAGTTAAAAAAGATCAATTAGTATGTCTAAAGCTGTCAAACTGAATTATAGACCCCCTAAACATAGAATTGGCCACTGTTTTTTGTATTTTGGTCATTTCTCGTTATTTGCCATGGCGTTATCAGTGTCTTCAACTTATGAGTTTGAATATCCATTTGTTTCCTTCCACCTACATGTATCTTAATATTCATATATAATCTGCCATGTTGATATTTATAGTTTGAATATGTTCATGTTCTGATTGTAATTTAAATTTAAATTAATTTTCCAGTCTTTCTGCATTTTTTGTCATATATCTATTTGATATTTTTATTAAATTTGCAAATTATTTTCTTTTTCGACAATGTATTAAAAAAGATAACATATTAACGAATTATAAGTGATAGATGCAGAAGTCGTTCTATCTTTTAGTTTTGATAGCGGATGATTGGAAAGACATTTTATATGTTATTGATTCTTTTTCTTCTTGTACTTGTGTTTTTTATTCTAAAAAATGTAATAATAAGACGTGTATTATTGCCAATAATACAACTATCCACCAGAGATCAAACGATGAATATGTAAGCAACTACATATTACCTTACGACCATCAACAATGAGCAAAACCAAGATACCGTATATTAGAAACTCAACAATGTCACCAGGCTTATTATTTGGAGAGCTAGACACGCGTAAGCTATAAAATGCCCATACAATGACAAAATTAGTCTCGATGCACCAGAGTTATCGTTCTTACAGCCAACAATAACGTCTGGTGTCAATTGTAGAGATGTATGTTATATTCATTCAGCCCATTGGTGGCACCACTCTCGGTTTTTTTTAATGCGGAAAAAATATATGGCTGATTATATAGGGAATAACCACAACAGACTGCATCGGCCCCTCTGAGACAGTCAGTGAAAACTTCTAGATACGCCACTCACGGCCACTTCATGTATATTGACATACACGCTTTGTGTATTATATCAACAAAATCGGGGTTTTAATGGGGTCACGGTTGGGGTGGTACACAAATCACTGATTTGTCAGTATCAATACAATAGCGAATATGTTGTGTTTATCTTGACAACAACTGATAGTACTTTTACTCCCCCCTTCCATTTCGGAAAGATTATTGATTTGTTGTTAGGAAAATACGTCATGCATGCATTTTCCAGAGAATGCAAGCTGTATATGCCAAGCAGCTATATATATATACTGATTGGTCATTATATTGGTATCAAAAATAATGTTTTACCTTTGATTTATTTATTTTCTTTCTTTCAAATTTCAAGATATGTATATTTGACTGTGATGTTAAACCAAGGAGTTGTATATATACAAATGTACTATCCTTCTGGGAAATGCATGCAACAAATCAATCATCTTCCAAAATGGAAAGGGCCTTAGTAAATAGTTAAACCTCATAGATTTAATCATATTGACTTTATTTTGTTTTCAGTTTTGCTATTATCCTGACACGGTAGAAATTTGACATTTTAACTGCTTACCTCAAATTAAACATCATGGTGCTTTTTGGGGTATATAATTAAGTAAAAATAATTCGGCTGGCCGGGAGATGGGTTGCATTTGAAATTAATAAAATGAATATTTTTCACATTTACATATATTAAGATTTAATAAAAACACTTCGAATTCAATATTGTAAATCTTTTATTTTATACGGATCTTTTTTCTAAATGCTAACATTGTCTCGCTGTTTTACACGGCTAATAGTTCCATGCGATGGTAAAGGTCCTTCTCTATATCTTTGGGAACAAAGAGGGGGGATTTATCCTCACACGAAAAAGATGCAATTGTTGCTCCTTGTTGACGGCCTCACTGGTTTTGAGAAGAAAACAGTGATGTCCATTTGTTTGTATTTGCGTGTAGGGATTAACCCCCCAATAAAATAGAGAAAAAGTAAAATATGACAATGATGACCAAGAAGGCAGAGTAGGGAATTCATAAACAAGGTAAAAGAAATAAGTATGACCGCTGTGGAAACTAAAAAAAACTTAAAAATTGATAGAAAATAGCAAATGCAAGTTATTTGTAGTATATTCTAATTCATATGACATAGAAAAACGGGAAAATTTAGAAATTTTTAGGTGAAACCGTACGGATATTGGAAAAAGGGCTTAACTATTGCTCGGTCCACAAATATCTATGAAATGACCTTGGTTAAAGTATTGTAGTCCACCATACCGTTACGACATCAATGAACAATGAGCAAAATTATAACCGTATAGTCTAAACCAGGCCTGACATAACCAAATGAATAAAAATTAAAAAAAGGAAAGACCAACGGAAGAATGAATGACAAAATAATTAACGAGAAAAAGGCATGCAGCTCACCTTAGCAAATGGCATATACAATCGTGCTGTAGAATATTACATTTTTGCACACACATAAGAGCAGAAGTCTGGAACTCTCTTACTTTGGAGCATAAACATTCTGCAAGTCATATCATCATTGATAAGTTCAAAAGATTACAAGTGAAACTGCGAGCTACTACTCACTGATGATACCCCCGCCGCAAGTGGATAATATTAATTTTGTAAAAATATGCAAGTGTTCGGTAAACAGGAATTTGTCGAGTGATGAATCTGAAAACGCATCACAAGGTATAGCTGACTTATATTAACCCTTTAACTAAATTTCAGAAATCCTTGTATTGTAGTTCCTGAAAAAAATGTGACAATAAATTTCCAACTTGGCTATCATGTGTAAAATCAAACAAGTGTTCGGTAAACAGGAAGTTGTTGAGTGATGAATCTGAAAACGCATCACACGGTATAGCGGACTAATATCAAGCCTGTAACCAAATTTCAGAAATCCTGGTAGTGTAGTTCCTGAGAAAAATGTGACGAAAAATATTCATGGGACGGACGGACTGACTGACAGACTGACGGACTGACGGAAGGAAAGACAGAGGTAAACAGTATACTCCCCTTTTTTTTCAAAGCGGGGGTATAATTAGTGAAAATTATTACTGTAACTAATAAGAAAACCACACCAGTGTCATTTATCAGGCTTTATTTTTATAGATGAAGATCAATGCATGGAAGTATGGGGCATGGACTTTGGAGGACTGCTCAGAATGTGAATGAGAATGAGACAGTGTAAATGCAGTACAAATCCACACCTCTTTTTTTTTTTAGAACGATGCATTTGAATCGGGACATCTGGGATCCGCCCCTCTAATGTGCATCTTTAAAACAGAGCAGTGCTTTTATTCATTTGGCATGAACTTGTTCTTATTCTATAAGTGGATTTCTGTAATATTTCTTGTTGCACAGTCATAAGTCATAAATTAGACTGTTAATTACATCTTTACACTTAAATCGATTGGATGTGTGCTGATTGATACTTTAGTCTTAAGAAACAGAATTTTTTTACAAGTTGTTATTGACTTTGAACTAGCAGTAACTGCCAGTAAATACAATACAAGTTCAGTCCTAATCACCTGATTTTCATAGTTCAACTTCATATATGGTACTGTTAAATCATTGTCCAAGGTAAGAAGGGGGTTTGGTGCTGGCCAACATGTTTAAGCCCACCACTTTTGAATTCTGAATGTGCCTGTCCCAAGTCGAGAACCTGTACTTCAGTTGCTGTATATCATATTTGTATTTAATTCATTTTTAACATAAATCAGACTAAGTTTTCTCTATGGAATTGTTTTACATTTCTATTTTGTGGCCTTTTATAGCTCACTTTGCAATATAGGTTTTTCTCATTGTTGAAAGCAATATGGTCACATTTATTGAGTTATCAAGTTCCAGGTCATTTGCTCTCTAGTGGAAAGTCGTCTCATTTGAAATTATAACCGCATCTTCTTAACTAAGTTATTTATGTATAAAAAAAAATATTGACAATTATATGTAAATGTTCACTGCAAAAACTTAAAAGACTTAATAATGAAAAGATATATTTGTAAAATTTGCTTCAAATAATATCTTCCTTACACCAATTTTAAGCAAATCTACCGTCTACATTCTAGGACTGTTTGACTTAAAAAAAATTTATGCATGAACCCAAAAATGCAATCTTCATGTTTATATAAAAATTGCAAAAGACTCAGACCCTATCAGTATAATATAGCAACATGAAATAAAATATTCTGCACTGATTAACCAGGCAGAAGCTAGCGAACAATAGCTAGCGAACAATAAGCCAGCGAACAATAAGGCGATATATCGAGAAACCAAAAAACAGAATCAGACAACAACGGCCGTTAAATAAAAAAATATTTAAAAAGGCAGAAAATCAGTTAAAATATAGCAATTTAAACTCAATTTTGAAATGGTTTTTATCCAATCTATTGATTTAACAAGTCGCATAACTTTTTAGGCTAATATTCAGTACCACAATAACTATGCATCTATCAACGGATTATTTGTAGGTGTAGGGCCACCTATGCCCCCTCTTCAATTTAGAACGTATGTAAAAGTAGTCCTACCCTGTAAAATATAGCACCTTTTATGTCATTGTTTAATCTAGAGCTCAAAATTTGAAAAAAATGTCAAAATATTAGGAGGGTCGGCCTATTCCAGGGCTTCTAGAGAAAAATAATGAGGGGTGTCACGGAGAATGACTATATAGGTCTTGTAGAAGAGACACAGGCGCTTCTTTTGCACTAGGTATCGAAGGGCGCTATGTTCAAAAATCTGAAACTAGAGCTCAAAATTTGAAAAAAATGTCAAAAAATTAGGGGGGTCGGCCTATTCTAGGACTTCTAGAGAAAAATAATGAGGGGTGTCACGGGGTATGACTATATAGGTCTTGTAGAGGAGAAACAGGCGCTTCTTTTGCGCTAGGTATCGAAGGGCGCTATGTTCAAAAATCTGAAACTAGAGCTCAAGATTCGAAAAAATGTCAAAAAATTAGGGGGGTCGGCCTATTCCAGGGCTTCTAGAGAAAAATAATCAGGGTGTCACGGAGAATGACTATATAGGTCTTGTAGAGGAGAAACAGGCGCTTCTTTTGCGCTAGGTATCGAAGGGCGCTATGTTCAAAAATCTGAAACTAGAGCTCAAAATTTGAAAAAAATGTCAAAAAATTAGGGGGGTCGGCCTATTCTAGGACTTCTAGAGAAAAATAATGAGGGGTGTCACGGGGTATGACTATATAGGTCTTGTAGAGGAGAAACAGGCGGTTCTTTTGCGCTAGGTATCGAAGGGCGCTATGTTCAAAAATCTGAAACTAGAGCTCAAAATTTGAAAAAAATGTCAAAAAATGAGGGGGGTCGGCCTATTCCAGGGCTTCTAGAGAAAAATAATGAAGGGTGTCACGGGGTATGACTATATAGGTCTTGTAGAGGAGAAACAGGCGCTTCTTTTGCACTAGGTATCGAAGGGCGCTATGTTCAAAAATCTGAAACTAGAGCTCAAAATTCGAAAAAATGTCCAAAAAATGGGGGTAAGGTCGGCCTATTCCAGGAGTTCTAGAGAAAAATAATGAGGGGTGTCACGGGGTATGACTATATAGGTTGTAGAGGAGAAACAGGCGCTTCTTTTGCGCTAGGTATCGAAGGGCGCTATGTTCAAAAATCTGAAACTAGAGCTCAAGATTCGAAAAAAATGTCAAAAAATTAGGGGGGTCGGCCTATTCCAGGGCTTCTAGAGAAAAATAATGAGGGGTGTCACGGAGAATGACTATATAGGTCTTGTAGAGGAGAAACAGGCGCTTCTTTTGCGCTAGGTATCGAAGGGCGCTATGTTCAAAAATCTGAAACTAGAGCTCAAAATTTGAAAAAAATGTCAAAAAATTTTGGGGGTCGGCCTATTCTAAGACTTCTAGAGAAAAGTAATGAGGGGTGTCACGGGGTATGACTATATAGGTCTTGTAGAGGAGAAACAGGCGGTTCTTTTGCGCTAGGTATCGAAGGGCGCTATGTTCAAAAATCTGAAACTAGAGCTCAAAATTTGAAAAAAATGTCAAAAAATTAGGGGGGTCGGCCTATCCTAGGACTTCTAGAGAAAAATAATGAGGGGTGTCACGGGGAATGACTATATAGGTCTTGTAGAGGAGAAACAGGCGCTTCTTTTGCGCTAGGTATCGAAGGGCGCTATGTTCAAAAATCTGAAACTAGAGCTCGAGATTCGAAAAAAATGTCAAAAAATTAGGGGGGTCGGCCTATTCCAGGGCTTCTAGAGAAAAATAATGAGGGGTGTCACGGAGAATGACTATATAGGTCTTGTAGAAGAGAAACAGGCGCTTCTTTTGCGCTAGGTATCGAAGGGCGCTATGTTCAAAAATCTGAAACTAGAGCTCAAAATTCGAAAAAAATGTCCAAAAAATGGGGGTGGGGTCGGCCTATTCCAGGAGTTCTAGAGAAAAATAATGAGGGGTGTCACGGGGTATGACTATATAGGTCTTGTAGAAGAGAAACAGGCGCGTCTTTTGCGCTAGGTATCGAAGGGCGCTATGTTCAAAAATCTGAAACTAGAGCTCAAAATTCGAAAAAAATGTCAAAAAATTAGGGGGGTCGGCCTATTCCAGGAGTTCTAGAGAAAAATAATGAGGGGTGTCACGGAGAATGACTATATAGGTCTTGTAGAAGAGACACAGGCGCTTCTTTTGCGCTAGGTATCGAAGGGCGCTATGTTCAAAAATCTGAAACTAGAGCTCAAAATTTGAAAAAAATGTCAAAAAATTAGGGGGGTCGGCCTATTCTAGGACTTCTAGAGAAGAATAATGAGGGGTGTCACGGGGAATGACTATATAGGTCTTGTAGAGGAGAAACAGGCGCTTCTTTTGCGCTAGGTATCGAAGGGCGCTATGTTCAAAAATCTGAAACTAGAGCTCAAGATTCGAAAAAAATGTCAAAAAATTAGGGGGGTCGGCCTATTCCAGGGCTTCTAGAGAAAAATAATGAAGGGTGTCACGGGGTATGACTATATAGGTCTTGTAGAAGAGAAACAGGCGCTTCTTTTGCACTAGGTATCGAAGGGCGCTATGTTCAAAAATCTGAAACTAGAGCTCAAAATTCGAAAAAAATGTCCAAAAAATGGGGGTAGGGTCGGCCTATTCCAGGAGTTCTAGAGAAAAATAATGAGGGGTGTCACGGGGTATGACTATATAGGTCTTGTAGAGGAGAAACAGGCGCTTCTTTTGCGCTAGGTATCGAAGGGCGCTATGTTCAAAAATCTGAAACTAGAGCTCAAGATTCGAAAAAAATGTCAAAAAATTAGGGGGGTCGGCCTATTCCAGGGCTTCTAGAGAAAAATAATGAGGGGTGTCACGGAGAATGACTATATAGGTCTTGTAGAGGAGAAACAGGCGCTTCTTTTGCGCTAGGTATCGAAGGGCGCTATGTTCAAAAATCTGAAACTAGAGCTCAAAATTTGAAAAAAATGTCAAAAAATTTTGGGGGTCGGCCTATTCTAAGACTTCTAGAGAAAAATAATGAGGGGTGTCACGGGGTATGACTATATAGGTCTTGTAGAGGAGAAACAGGCGCTTCTTTTGCGCTAGGTAGCGAAGGGCGCTATGTTCAAAAATCTGAAACTAGAGCTCAAAATTTGAAAAAAATGTCAAAAAATTTGGGGGGTCGGCCTATTCTGAGACTTCTAGAGAAAAATAATGAGAGGTGTCACCGGGTATGACTATATAGGTCTTGTAGAAAAGAAACAGGCGTTTCTTTTGCACTAGGTATCGAAGGGCGCTATGTTCAAAAATCTGAAACTAGAGCTCAAAATTCGAAAAAAATGTCCAAAAAATGGGGGTAGGGTCGGCCTATTCCAGGAGTTCTAGAGAAAAATAATGAGGGGTGTCACGGGATATGACTATATAGGTCTTGTAGAAGAGAAACAGGCGCTTCTTTTGCGCTAGGTATCGAAGGGCTCTATGTTCAAAAATCTGAAACTAGAGCTCAAAATTTGAAAAAAATGTCACAAAATTAGGGGGGTCGGCCTATTCTAGGACTTCTAGAGAAAAATAATGAGGGGTGTCACGGGGAATGACTATATAGGTCTTGTAGAGGAGAAACAGGCGCTTCTTTTGCGCTAGGTATCGAAGGGCGCTATGTTCAAAAATCTGAAACTAGAGCTCAAAATTTGAAAAAAATGTCAAAAAATTTTGGGGGTCGGCCTATTCTAAGACTTCTAGAGAAAAATAATGAGGGGTGTCACGGGGTATGACTATATAGGTCTTGTAGAAAAGAAACAGGCGTTTCTTTTGCACTAGGTATCGAAGGGCGCTATGTTCAAAAATCTGAAACTAGAGCTCAAAATTCGAAAAAAATGTCCAAAAAATGGGGGTAGGGTCGGCCTATTCCAGGAGTTCTAGAGAAAAATAATGAGGGGTGTCACGGGATATGACTATATAGGTCTTGTAGAAGAGAAACAGGCGCTTCTTTTGCGCTAGGTATCGAAGGGCTCTATGTTCAAAAATCTGAAACTAGAGCTCAAAATTTGAAAAAAATGTCACAAAATTAGGGGGGTCGGCCTATTCTAGGACTTCTAGAGAAAAATAATGAGGGGTGTCACGGGGAATGACTATATAGGTCTTGTAGAGGAGAAACAGGCGCTTCTTTTGCGCTAGGTATCGAAGGGCGCTATGTTCAAAAATCTGAAACTAGAGCTCAAAATTTGAAAAAAATGTCAAAAAATTTTGGGGGTCGGCCTATTCTAAGACTTCTAGAGAAAAATAATGAGGGGTGTCACGGGGTATGACTATATAGGTCTTGTAGAGGAGAAACAGGCGCTTCTTTTGCGCTAGGTAGCGAAGGGCGCTATGTTCAAAAATCTGAAACTAGAGCTCAAAATTTGAAAAAAATGTCAAAAAATTTGGGGGGTCGGCCTATTCTGAGACTTCTAGAGAAAAATAATGAGAGGTGTCACCGGGTATGACTATATAGGTCTTGTAGAAAAGAAACAGGCGTTTCTTTTGCACTAGGTATCGAAGGGCGCTATGTTCAAAAATCTGAAACTAGAGCTCAAAATTCGAAAAAAATGTCCAAAAAATGGGGGTAGGGTCGGCCTATTCCAGGAGTTCTAGAGAAAAATAATGAGGGGTGTCACGGGATATGACTATATAGGTCTTGTAGAAGAGAAACAGGCGCTTCTTTTGCGCTAGGTATCGAAGGGCTCTATGTTCAAAAATCTGAAACTAGAGCTCAAAATTTGAAAAAAATGTCACAAAATTAGGGGGGTCGGCCTATTCTAGGACTTCTAGAGAAAAATAATGAGGGGTGTCACGGGGTATGACTATATAGGTCTTGTAGAGGAGAAACAGGCGCTTCTTTTGCACTAGGTATCGAAGGGCGCTATATTCAAAAATCTGAAACTAGAGCTCAAAATTCGAAAAAAATGTCCAAAAAATGGGGGTAGGGTCGGACTATTCCAGGAGTTCTAGAGAAAAATAATGAGGGGTGTCACGGGGTATGACTATATAGGTCTTGTAGAAGAGAAACAGGCGCTTCTTTTGCGCTAGGTATCGAAAGGCGCTATGTTCAAAAATCTGAAACTAGAGCTCAAAATTTGAAAAAAATGTCAAAAAATTAGGGGGGTCGGCCTATTCTAGGACTTCTAGAGAAAAATAATGAGGGGTGTCACGGGGAACGACTATATAGGTCTTGTAGAGGATAAACAGGCCCTTTTTTGCGCTAGGTATCGACGGGCGCTATTTACAAAAATCTGAAACTAGAGCTCAAAATTTGGAAAAAATGTCAAAAAATTAGGGGGGTCGGCCTATTCTAGGACTTCTAGAGAAAAATAATGAGGGGTGTCACGGGGTGTGACTATATAGGTCTTGTAGAGGAGAAACAGGCGCTTCTTTTGCACTATGTATCGAAGGGCGCTATGTTCAAAAATCTGAAACTAGAGCTCAAAATTTGAAAAAAAATGTCAAAAAATTAGGGGGGTCGGGCTATTCTAGGACTTCTAGAGAAAAATAATGAGGGGTGTCACGGGGTATGACTATATAGGTCTTGTAGAGGAGAAACAGGCGCTTCTTTTGCGCTAGGTATCGAAGGGCGCTATGTTCAAAAATCTGAAACTAGAGCTCAAAATTTGAAGAAAATGTCAAAAAAATAGGGGGGTCGGCCTATTCTAGGACTTCTAGAGAAAAATAATGAGGGGTGTCACGGGGTATGACTATATAGGTCTTGTAGAGGAGAAACAGGCGCTTCTTTTGCACTAGGTATCGACGGGCGCTATATTCAAAAATCTGAAACTAGAGCTCAAAATTCGAAAAAAATGTCCAAAAAATGGGGGTAGGGTCGGACTATTCCAGGAGTTCTAGAGAAAAATAATGAGGGGTGTCACGGGGTATGACTATATAGGTCTTGTAGAAGAGAAACAGGCGCTTCTTTTGCGCTAGGTATCGAAAGGCGCTATGTTCAAAAATCTGAAACTAGAGCTCAAAATTTGAAAAAAATGTCAAAAAATTAGGGGGGTCGGCCTATTCTAGGACTTCTAGAGAAAAATAATGAGGGGTGTCACGGGGAACGACTATATAGGTCTTGTAGAGGATAAACAGGCCCTTTTTTTGCGCTAGGTATCGACGGGCGCTATTTTCAAAAATCTGAAACTAGAGCTCAAAGTTTGGAAAAAATGTCAAAAAATTAGGGGGGTCGGCCTATTCTAGGACTTCTAGAGAAAAATAATGAGGGGTGTCACGGGGTGTGACTATATAGGTCTTGTAGAGGAGAAACAGGCGCTTCTTTTGCACTATGTATCAAAGGGCGCTATGTTCAAAAATCTGAAACTAGAGCTCAAAATTTGAAAAAAAATGTCAAAAAATTAGGGGGGTCGGGCTATTCTAGGACTTCTAGAGAAAAATAATGAGGGGTGTCACGGGGTATGACTATATAGGTCTTGTAGAGGAGAAACAGGCGCTTCTTCTGCGCTAGGTATCGAAGGGCGCTATGTTCAAAAATCTGAAACTAGAGCTCAAAATTTGAAGAAAATGTCAAAAAAATAGGGGGGTCGGCCTATTCTAGGACTTCTAGAGAAAAATAATGAGGGGTGTCACGGGGTATGACTATATAGGTCTTGTAGAGGAGAAACAGGCGCTTCTTTTGCACTAGGTATCGAAGGGCGCTATATTCAAAAATCTGAAACTAGAGCTCAAAATTCGAAAAAAATGTCCAAAAAATGGGGGTAGGGTCGGACTATTCCAGGAGTTTTAGAGAAAAATAATGAGGGGTGTCACGGGGTATGGCTATATAGGTCTTGTAGAAGAGAAACAGGCGCTTCTTTTGCGCTAGGTATCGAAAGGCGCTATGTTCAAAAATCTGAAACTAGAGCTCAAAATTTGAAAAAAATGTCAAAAAATTAGGGGGGTCGGCCTATTCTAGGACTTCTAGAGAAAAATAATGAGGGGTGTCACGGGGAACGACTATATAGGTCTTGTAGAGGATAAACAGGCCCTTTTTTTGCGCTAGGTATCGACGGGCGCTATTTTCAAAAATCTGAAACTAGAGCTCAAAATTTGGAAAAAATGTCAAAAAATTAGGGGGGTCGGCCTATTCTAGGACTTCTAGAGAAAAATAATGAGGGGTGTCACGGGGTGTGACTATATAGGTCTTGTAGAGGAGAAACAGGCGCTTCTTTTGCACTATGTATCGAAGGGCGCTATGTTCAAAAATCTGAAACTAGAGCTCAAAATTTGAAAAAAAATGTCAAAAAATTAGGGGGGTCGGCCTATTCTAGGACTTCTAGAGAAAAATAATGAGGGGTGTCACGGGGTATGACTATATAGGTCTTGTAGAGGAGAAACAGGCGCTTCTTTTGCGCTAGGTATCGAAGGGCGCTATGTTCAAAAATCTGAAACTAGAGCTCAAAATTTGAAGAAAATGTCAAAAAAATAGGGGGGTCGGCCTATTCTAGGACTTCTAGAGAAAAATAATGAGGGGTGTCACGGGGTATGACTATATAGGTCTTGTAGAGGAGAAACAGGCGCTTCTTTTGCACTAGGTATCGAAGGGCGCTATGTTCAAAAATCTGAAACTAGAGCTCAAAATTCGAAAAAAATGTCCAAAAAATGGGGGTAAGGTCGGCCTATTCCAGGAGTTCTAGAGAAAGATAATGAGGGGTGTCACGGGGTATGACTATATAGGTCTTGTAGAAGAGAAACAGGCTCTTCTTTTGCGCTAGGTATCGAAGGGCACTTTGTTCAAAAATCTGAAACTAGAGCTGAAAATTTAAAAAAAGGCAAACAATTAGGGGGGTCATCCAGTAGCGGCATAACACAAAAAAACTCATCATAAATACCAGACGCGCGTTTCATCTACAAAGACTCATTAGTGACGCTCGAATCAAAATAATGATTGAAAGGCCAAAATAAAGGACGAAGTTGAAGAACATTGAGAACATAACATTCCTAGTAGTTTTGTAAAATACAGGTAAGGCAGTCTATTCCTGGTGTAGAAAAACCTTAGTTTTTTCAAAAATTCAAAACGGTGTTAATTTATAAGATTATATCAATGATAAGCCAAGTCAACACAAGTGCTGACTACTGGGCTGGTGATACCCTCGGGGAAATAAATCTCTACCAGCAATGGCGTCGACTCAGTGGTTGCATTTTAAGTTTTAACTCATCATAGATACCAGTATTTAAATTTTATATTTACGCCAGACGCGCATTTCGTCTACAATATATCAGTGAATGTCCTGTGAAGGGAAAACAGGCGCATCGTTTGCGTAAGACTTCAAAAGGTGCTATAGAAAAAGGAAGATGTGGTGTGAGTGCCAATGAGACAACTCTCCATCCAAATAACAATTTAAAAAGTAAACCATTATAGGTTAAAGTATACGGCCTTCAACACGGAGCCTTGGCTCACACCGAACAACAAGCTATAAAGAGCCCCAACATTACTAGTGTAAAACCATTCAAACGGGAAAACCAACGGTCTAATCTATATAAGCAAAACGAGAAACGAGAAACACGTATATATTACATAAACAAACGACAACTACTGTACATCAGATTCCTGACTTAGGACAGGTGCAAACATTTGCAGCGGGATTAAACGTTTTAATGGATCCAAACCTTCTCCCTTTTTCTGAAACAATAGCATAACATCACAACATAGAAAAACACACGATAAAATATCAATTGGTAGACTTAACTCAATCAAAAAACGTATGATTACACAATGAACGAATATATTTGATCTGCAACATCTGAATACAAATGCATAGTTAATTAAATATTAGAGACAAAAATTCATGAACAAAAAGCTAACAAACAAATTTAAACAAAGCCATGGCAGGACATCACTGAGAAATATTTAACCCTTCGAAAATATTGATCAATATTCACTTTAGAAAAAAACCGGTTTTAAAAAAAATAATTATAATCTTGAAGTTAGTAAGAATAATGCTATGTTCAATTTTGTCGAAAGGAACTAAAAACTTTTAATGAAAAACTCAACTGTCAGACAAGAACGCGAAAACCAAAAAAAACATATCATAGTCAGCAAAGACTAATTTGCAATTTCTTGTCATATAAAGTCATAATTTCCCCATCCGAATAACATGATAAAAGAGTTTGTAAAATGTGTTATGTAAATACTGATAAAAAAATGCTGATTACTGGCTGATTTTCTTTTTCAAGGGTATGTCGAAAAGAAAACGACGAAGATAAAAAGAACTTTAGTGCGAATGGCAGCTGGTATATAACCAAATTGGAATTGTAATTAAAAAACACTCTTTATTTTTTTATGATATAATTTGTTAAAATAGAACTAGTTAAACACTATTTAAATATCACCTGAGTTTGATCAATAATTATCGACTCGATAAGTTCTTATCTGCACATGCAGCTACTGTACCCGTACACAGCAAAACATGTGTTTCATCCACATTGTTTTCAACACTTTAAATAACCAAGTTTATAAAGTTATGTGATTGACACCTTGAAATAGGTCCTCCACAACTCATAACAGCAGCAAGATGGCAGATTATCAGCATGAGAGAGGCAGGAATGTCGCTGTGACAATTGCACGTATTGTCGTTCATCACTTTTCCACTATAAGTCGTTTAGAGAATAAAAATCAGGCAATACACGATATAAAAGACTATCCGAGACCAAAAAGACCCCCTATGCCACCTGCTAGGGAAAATCAAGCATGATGAAGCTTAGTAAGAAAGAAACCCATTGCATACAATACAATCCTGAAAAGAGAGAGGTGGGCATACAGGAGCCTTTTAACAATAATTGTTCGAGATTGAATCATCTCTACTGGTTATTGTGCGATAAGACCATTTCAGGGACGTTTGCTTACGAACAGACACACAGTTATCCGTATCAAATGTAGTGCAGAGCTCGCCAAAATTGGAAATTAGCATCTTGGAGGAAGATCCAATGTTCAAATGGAATTCGGTTCATCTTCCTTGGCCAGATCGTAGCCCGGATTTGAACCATATCGAGCATATTTGGGACACTATTGGGCGGAAAGTGCACAAAAGGACACACCAGTTCAAACACATCATGAAATAAACAATGCCCTTCATCAGAAATGGTTGCTGCTACCTTTACATTACTTTATTAGCCGATTCATGGCAGGAATCAAAAGACGTTGAGATGCGGTAATTCGTTTGATTGGAGGCTGCGCACAAAGTACTAATTCTTTGGCGTATAACGACCAACCATGATGCGAACAGTCATCTGAAGATTAATTTTGAAATACCTGACATTGTAAAGTTCGACTACAGTAAAAGTTGAAAATGCATTTTTTGTACAAAAAACACTACATTTTGTTATTAAAATTGTGGTAGCAATGTTATCATAAACTATGTTTCAATAATATCCTACACATATTTTATTATATTTCATCCAAAAAAAGAGGCTGATTTTTCAAGTTTTAAAAAATCAAGGTGCTGCAATACTTTTTTCCATGTGTATATATAATACAGCCGTGCGTAAGATGGGTCCATTAGGGTTGTTAACTAAGCGTCTTTTTGAAATAAGTCACTCGCCTATTGCAAATAAGCAGTCGATGCTCAACATAAGAATACAACGACTCGCAACTATGTGAGTTAAAGAACATAGGTTGTTAACTATGCACTATATAACCGACTTCATCTAGTCAGCCGTTTAACAAACCTCATCTTCACAAAAGTACAAATCGGTCTAGGTGTCTCTATAGAAAAGTTTGTTAAACGGATAAAATATTTCGACGTAAATTCGAGAAACGATGCTTGATCGTTGTTCGTTTGAGTGAAACTTGGATTACAGTTCTGTTTCAACAAAATAAAGAATTCACGTTTATTCTTCGCATTATTTATGTTTTACTTGCCAATATGACTAAGTGCCGCCCAAGACCAAGAAGTTGTGATGATCCAGGTTGCTTTTCATTCCATATTCAAGTCAAGCATTTTCATAAAACTATGGACGGAAAAGATTACCGAATTCAACAACAAAGAGATCAAAGTACTATGCATAATACACTGCGTTGATGTCTACTCTATCGATCCCGTAAGATTTGAGGAAACTCGAGTTTTTCTCGATCACTGAGATCATACCATGATGGGGAAGATGAACTAATACTTTAAAGCCAAATATATTCGCACATGCGTGATTGGTACTTTAGATGATCTCTTAACCAACAAAAACACCAACAAAAACACCACCAAACAGAGACCGACTTAGGACATGTGGCCGCAACTTATAAGAAACATGAAAGATAATAAGGTGAAGTGTAACTTGTATGCAGACATACTAATTATACAGCAGGGTCAGTTCCGCGTGATTACCAATTCCAGAATTTTAACAATGAGGAAAAACAGGGTTCCCGAACTTCTGAATACCGCATCTATAATCGTATAATTGGGGTGATGTAAATGATCTCTTGGAGGAATGGAAAGGTATTCTCAGTCATTTATTTCTTGGTTCAAACAATAAGACATGGAGTCACAACCTTTATTTTCAAACACAAAGGTTCGTGGTTCCATCTCCGTTTCTGGGAAACAATTTCAGAGACCAAATTTTCGGCTCTTCATTCACACCATTTGCGAGTATTATCTTCTGGAACAACGATAGTCTGTCGGAAGGATACGCGACTGATCACGTGTTAAAAGAAAGCCATACCACTTGCACGTAAAAGACAACTTGTTAGCTTCAAAAAAAGAGCAGACTAATGGCGCTACAAGGCAGCACTCGCACAAAAAAAGTAGAAAGGGGTATGATTACTAGTAATTTAACTCATAATAACTTGTTTCCGAAATAACTACGATTAAACTAATATCTCTAGAAGGTCTATATTCTTGATGATTCTCCAAGACTGTAAAGGTTATGAGAATGTAAAGGTTACTACTTGTAACCAATGATTCAGCGGTTTTCTCTGATAAATCAGAGTAACTACTATGAATATATGCTGCATTCTATTAAACAAGAGATGTCGACGTGCATCAATTTAATTTGCGTGCATGCCGGTGCTATTGAGAGGAGTGACTTGCGGGTACACATTGTCTGTAGGTGAAATTATGATATGTATTCTTTAAAAAACGATAGTATTGACGGGTAAGTTATAACTAGATGATTGTGAGGATTGAATAAAAAAAATATAATTTGACGGATTTCTTAATCTTAACGAACATTTACGGATTTGTTTGCTAAATCTCTTCCACACCTTTTTATAAGAGGAATCTTCTGCAATTTTATCATGATGACCTATATAAATGTCATTTTTTGTGAGTATGAATCTAAAATTTCTCAATTTTTATATCGAAACTATCCAGTTATGTATCCAAAATTCTTCTAAAGTCTTGTAAGTGCTCGTTCATTTCCGGAACAAATGGCTTTTAGCTTTGTATTACTTTTCCTTTCTTAAAATAGAAATAAAGGACTTCTTAACTATGTGAGAGATGTATTAATCATAGAAAGATGTCAAAGTGACGTGACATTACATTGAGTGTGGCACATAGTAAACGCCATGTGTGTGGTATTTACGAGAGGTATGAGTATGATGCAACGTATTACCCTCAATTTTTAAGGTTTCAATATCTACTCTAGTTTGTCTCAACACATCTCACTCCGTGAATCTATTCAATTTCTCTTTCTTGTTCTTCTTGTTTTGCTTACCAAACATTCATCACCTGGATCTCAGCTGCCGTTTTATTTTCGTGAAGTTAACAAATCAATGGTTCTGCATGTTTGAATTTGTGGTCATACTTGTCCAGCTTGTTCATTATTTTATTTTCACGTTCTTTTATTGCTGCATCATATTTTATTTGCATCCATTTTATATCCGTTTCATACGTGCTTTTGAATGAACCAACATTTCATTACAGAATCCGAAATGGCCCTCAGAGGTTTCAGGATGGTGATATTGTGGTAATTCATGTTCCAGTATCTGAAGAAACTATTCTTGATCGTCCTTTTTATCAATGACCCTTTCTGTTGTTACTTTCCCTGAAAAGTATTATTCAAGTTGGATGACCGTTTCCGATGGATTAGGGCTCTTTTTGGTGAGTCGTCCAAGTTCGTCCCAAAGATGTCCCATTGGCGATAATCTGAAGACAATACTGGCCACGGCAACACTCGAATGCGATTATTCTCCAAAATTCATTAAAATGTGTTTACAACGGGCGTTTTCTGTTTAAAATGTAGTTTAACGATGCCTTCGGAGAAACGGGAGAACTAGTGGAGCCAGAATTTCGTTCCTATACCCTTTTGCATTTAGGTTTCCTTCACTAATTGTCAGATCGGGGCGTTCCTGGTAGGTTATCCATTCCATACCATTAATTCGCCACCCTAAAGCCAATTTGTTTCCTGTACGCACGCATCAAAAAGCATGCCTTGTACCTGCGGCAGACCATGTCTCTGCCATCGATAAATGTCAAGTTGAATTCCGATTCAGCGGTAAAAAGGATTAGTCTCCATGTTAGTCTATGTCATCGAATCCGTACCCTCTCCATTCAACTCGCGACATCCTTCGATTCTGCGTAAGGATAGATCACTTCAACGAACGACGAGCTCTTAGGCTGCCCAGATGAAGTCGGTTACAAACTGTTTGCGCATATAGCCTATTTTTGTTTCTTCCATGAGTTTCTCCAAATCGATTACGGAGATAAATAATGCGGATTTGCCAATCTTCACATAACTTCGTTTCATGTGAGTTGAAACCTCGGGGACGTTAAAATGTTGCACCAGTATCTCTAAGACGAGTCTTTAGCGCCTTTCAAAGTCATTCTAGAGACATTAAATAGTGCTCGATACATTTAATGATCAAAAGGACAACTCAGTTCCATCTCTATAAAGGTAAATGGTTGAAAAAATGCGTATTTGTTTGAAATCGGAAAATTACGTAAAGTTATCTTCGAATTTAAAAGAAAATACTAAATTATCATGAATAGATTATTCAGCTCATTAGTTTTAATCGTGAAAATATTACAAACTAATATATTAAATATATTTTACTTAAAAAGCAAAGTAATGTTTCTTTTTTTATATATACACATGGAAAAAAGTATTGCAAAATATTGATTTTTTAAAACTTGAATAATCAGCCTTTATTTTGGATGGAATATGATAAAATATTTGTAAAATAATATTGAAACATAGTTTATGAAAACATTGGCATTTTAACGAACAAAAAATGTTTGAAAAAAAAATATTTATCTAACCACAATTCTAAAAACAAAATGAGGTGTTTTTTTGTACAAAAAACTGCATTTTACAACTTTTACTGTAGTCGAACTTTACAATGTCAGACATTTCAAAATTAATCTTAAGATGATTGTTCACATCATGGTTAATCGTTATACGCCAAAGAAATAGCACTTTGTGCGCAGTCTCCATTTAAACGGTCAACCGCCACTTAACGTCTTATGATTTCTGCCATAAATCGACTAATTTGTTGCTTAGGTAGCAGCAACCATTTCTGATGAAGGGCATTGTTTATTTCATCACGTGTTTGGACTGGGGTGTCCTTTTGTGCAAATTACGCCCAATAGTGTCCCATAATCCTTGATATGGTTCAAATCCGGGCTATGATTGGACCAAGGAAAATAAACAGAATTCCATTTGAACAATGGATCTTCCTCCACGATGCTTATTTCCAATTTTGGCGAGCTCTGCACTACATTGGATACAGATAACTGTGTGTCTGTTCGTAAGCAAACGTCCCTGAAATGGTCTTATCGCACAATAACCAGAAGGAATGATTCAATCTCGAACAATTATTGTTAAAAGGCTCCTGTATGCCCACCTCTCTCTTTTCAGGATTGTATTGTATGCAATGGGTTTCTTTCTGACTAAGCTTCATCATGCTTGATTTTCCCTAGCAGGTGGCATAGGGGGTCTTTTTGGTCTCGGATAGTCTTTTATATCGTGTATTGCCTGATTTTTATTCTCTAAACGACTAATAGTGGAAAAGTGATGACCGACAATACGTACAGATGTCACAGCGACATTCCTGCCTCTCTCATGCTGATAATCTACCATCTTGCTGCTGTTATGAGTTGTGGAGGACCTATTTCAAGGTGTCAATCACATAACTTTATAAACTTGGTTATTTAAAGTGTTGAAAACAATGAGGATGAAACACATGTTTTGCTGTGTACGGGTACAGTAGCTGCATGTGCAGATAAGAACTTATCGAGTCGATAATTATTGATCAAACTCAGGTGATATTTAAATAGTGTTTAACTAGTTCTATTTTAACAAATTATATCATAAAAAAATAAAGAGTGTTTTTTTAATTTCAATTCCAATTTGGTTATATACCAGTTGGCAATCGCACTAAAGTTTTTTTTATCTTCGTCGTTTTCTTTTCGACATACCCTTGAAAAAAAAAATCAGCCAGTAATCAGCATTTTTTTATCAGTATTTACATAACACATTTTACAAAATACTTTTTTCCATGTGTATACATGTAAATCTATTTTTATCAGACAACACCCGCACGTGGACGAGGGTACTTATACCGTCTTTAAGGTTGTGGCGCTTGTATTGTCATTGATAAAGTTAACTGGTCTGTATGTAGTTTTACTATCATACTTTTTTAACAATGCAGTATTCTTTGCTGATTTTGGTTATCTGGTACAAAACCTCCGATATGAAAAAAACTTTTGAAAGAATAAAAAGTAGACTGTCTATTAAGTATAAAAGTGTATATAGAACTTTAGGTTATATACCAGCTGGTATTCGCACTAAAGTTCTTTCATCTTCGTCGTTTTCTTTTCGAAATACCCTTGAAAAAGAAAATCAGCCAGTAATCAGCATTCTTTTTATCAGTATTTACATAACACATTTTTCAAACTCTTTTATCATGTTATTCGGATGGGGAAATTATGACTTTATATAACAAGATTTTGAAAATTAGTTTTTACTGACTCTGATATGTTGGTTTTTTTTTGGGGGGGGTTTTCGCGTTCTTGTCTGACAGTTGAGTTTTTATTTTTTTTAGTTCCTTTCGACAAAATTGAACATAGCACCTTTTGAAGTCTTACGCAAACGATACGCCTGTTTTCCCTTCACAGGACATTCATTGATATATTGTAGACGAAACGCGCGTCTGGCGTAAATATAAAATTAAAATACTGGTATCTTTGATGAGTTAAAACTTAAAATGCAACCTCTGAGTCGATGCCACTGCTGGTAAAGATTTATTTCCCCGAGGGTATCACCATCCCAGTAGTTAGCACTTGTGTGTTGACTTGGCTTATCATTAATATGATCTTATAAATTAACACCGCTTTGAATTTTTGAAAAAAACTAAGGTTTTTCTACACCAGGAATAAACTGTCTTACCTGTATTTGGCAAAACTGCTAGCAATGTTTGGTTCTCAATGATCTTGAACTTCGTCCTTTATTTTGGCCTTTCAACCATTATTTTGATTCGAGCGTCACTAATGAGTCTTTTGTAGACGAAACGCGCGTCTGGTATTGATGATGAGTTTTTTTTTTTGTTATGCCGCTGCTGGGTGACCCCCCTAATTTTTTGACATTTTGTTCAAATTTTGAGGCCTAGTTTCAGATTTATGAACATAGTGCCCTTCGATACCTAGCGCAAAAGAAGCGCCTGTTTCTCTTCTACAAGACCTATATAGTCATACCCCGTGACACCCCTCATTATTTTTCTCTAGAACTCCTTGAATAGGCCGACCCTATTCCATTTTTTGGACATTTATTTCGAATTTTGAGCTCTAGTTTCAGATTTTTGAACATAGCGCCCTTCGATACCTAGTGCAAAAGAAGCGCCTGTTTCTCTTATACAAGACCTATATAGTCATACCCCGTGACACCCCTCATTATTTTTCTCTAGAACTCCTGGAATAGGCCAACCCCCCTAATTTTTTGACATTTTTTTCGAATTTTGAGCTCTAGTTTCAGATTTTTTAACATAGCGCCCTTGGATACCTAGCGCAAAAGAAACGCCTGTTTCTCTTCTACAAGACCTATATAGTCATTCCCCGTGACACCCCTCATTATTTTTCTCTAGAAGTCCTAGAATAGGCCGACCCCCCTATTTTTTTGACATTTTTTTCAAATTTTGAGCTCTAGTTTCAGATTTTTGAACATAGCGCCCTTCGATACCTAGTGAAAAAGAACCGCCTGTTTCTCTTCTACAAGACCTATATAGTCATTCCCCGTGACACTCCTCATTATTTTTCTCTAGAAGTCCTAGAATAGGCCGACCCCCCTAATTTTTTGACATTTTTTTCAAATTTTGAGCTCTAGTTTCAGATTTTTGAACATAGCGCCCTTCGATACCTAGTGCAAAAGAAGCGCCTGTTTCTCTTCTAGTCATTCCCCGTGACACCCCTCATTATTTTTCTCTAGAAGTCCTAGAATAGGCCGACCCCCCTAATTTTTTGACATTTTTTTCAAATTTTGAGCTCTAGTTTCAGATTTTTGAACATAGCGCCCTTCGATACCTAGCGCAAAAGAAGCGCCTGTTTCTCCTCTACAAGACCTATATAGTCATTGCCCGTGACACCCCTCATTATTTTTCTCTAGAACTCCTTGAATAGGCCGACCCTATTCCATTTTTTGGACATTTATTTCGGATTTTGAGCTCTAGTTTCAGATTTTTGAACATAGCGCCCTTCGATACCTAGTGCAAAAGAAGCGCCTGTTTCTCTTCTACAAGACCTATATAGTCATACCCCGTGACACCCCTCATTATTTTTCTCTAGAAGTCCTAGAATAGGCCGACCCCCCTAATTTTTGACATTTTTTTCAAATTTTGAGCTCTAGTTTCAGATTTTTGAACATAGCGCCCTTCGATACCTAGCGCAAAAGAAGCGCCTGTTTCTCCTCTACAAGACCTATATAGTCATTCCCCGTGACACCCCTCATTATTTTTCTCTAGAAGTCCTAGAATAGGCCGACCCCCCTATTTTTTTGACATTTTTTTCAAATTTTGAGCTCTAGTTTCAGATTTTTGAACATAGCGCCCTTCGATACCTAGTGCAAAAGAAGCGCCGGTTTCTCCTTTACAAGACCTATATAGTCATACCCCGTGACACCCCTCATTATTTTTCTCTAGAAGTCCTAGAATAGGCCGATCCCCCTAATTTTTGACATTTTTTTCAAATTTTGAGCTCTAGTTTCAGATTTTTGAACATAGCGCCCTTCGATACCTAGCGCAAAAGAAGCGCCTGTTTCTCCTCTACAAGACCTATATAGTCATTCCCCGTGACACCCCTCATTATTTTTCTCTAGAAATCCTAGAATAGGCCGACCCCCCTAATTTTTTGACATTTTTTTCAAATTTTGAGCTCTAGATTAAACAATGACATAAAAGGTGCTATATTTTCAGGGTAGGACTACTTTTACATACGTTCTAAATTGAAGAGGGTGCATAGGTGGCCCTACACCTACAAATAATCCGTTGATAGATGCATAGTTATTGTGGTACTGAATATTAGCCTAAAAAGTTATGCGACTTGTTAAATCAATAGATTGGATAAAAACCATTTCAAAATTGAGTTTAAATTGCTATATTTTAACTGATTTTCTGCCTTTTTAAATATTTTTTTATTTAACGGCCGTTGTTGTCTTATTCTGTTTTTTGGTTTCTCGATATATCGCCTTATTGTTCGCTGGCTTATTGTTCGCTAGCTATTGTTCGCTAGCTTCTGCCTGGTCACTGATTATCTTCTAATTTGATCATAAATTATTTTTTTCAAGATTTGTAAAATAAGAAATTTCACCAAGAGATTGATATCTAAAACAAGCTGGAGTGTGTTTGCTGCTTAAATGATTTATATTATCAGTCTAACAGATAAAAGTTTACTACAAGTTTAAAGATATTAATGATTCATAACCATGAGGTCAAGGTCTGACAGATAAACCAAGCCTGACAGACTTGTACACCTTACAATCATTCCATTAACCGAATAGACATTTAGAGACATTTTGTTTCTAATATCTTAGAGGAGGATCCACCATTTGAAAAGTTACACTGACTTATGAACCATGAACAAAGACAGATGATGCATGCCAGCCAGACATGTAAACTTTACAATCAATCTAAATAAAAGCATCTTTGGGGTTTATTATATTTCTTTACATGTAGGTAAATGTTGTAACTTTTATAAAAACTGTAAACTCAACACAGTTTTAATCATTTTATAGTTCATACTTTTTTTGATTTGCACCATTGAAAATATCTACAGCTTTTTCTTGTTCAAAGAATTAACTGTCATCGTTGTATGAATTTCATCAATGCATCCAAATTTGATTAAGTCATCATCCACAGCAAATTGTAAAAATCACTCTCTTCTACTGTTGATAGTAGAATTAGAAAGCAATAGTAGTGTAATGTAATCTTAATGGCTAGAGTTATATAGCTCTGAAGATCATTGTAAATATCAGTTTCATGTATACACTTCATGAATGGTTCTCTGCATCTTATTTCCCTACAAAGATATGACACAAGTTCAGACAACTGCTTTATTAATTGGAGACAAACATTATGTATTTAAAGAATTACTGCATGCGTTTACTCTTTTAATTGTTTGATATTTGACTGTAGGGAGCATTAGGTTTGATTAGACAGTTAAAACAAGTATCTTGATATGTTCCTTTGGTTATTCTTGTAGTTGAGTTGATGTCTCATTGGCATATACCCACATCTCTTCAAACAGTGTAAGCTCCATGTAATGATCTTAAAAAAGGTTCATACAAAAGCTTAAATCAAAAAGGTTATTGTGTATAAATTAAGTGCTTTATTTCTTCCAATTAAAGAAATTATAAAAAGGCATTGAACAAAGTTAAAACATTATATTTTTCTTAAAAATATGTCTAAATAAAAAAGTTAAGACTTTAATTAAATTATACTTAATGTTTTTTATGGAAACTTAAGACAAGACCATATACATATACATTAGTTTCTTAAAGCCTTACAATTTCAGCATTTAAAGTCTTGAAGCATGGTAAGTCTCCTGTCCTTTGACAAATGAAATTATTCTCCTTCAGTTGTCCATAGAACCGGGGTAAATTTTCGCAACTCCATCATGTTAAAAAGAAGTGCTAGAAAATACAATAATGGAATAATCATTAGTTAAAAAACTATAAAATTTATGAGTAACAATTTATCTTTATAAAGAGTAAATTTTAATAAGTATACAATGAACAATGTCTCCAGATCTGTTTTAATTTGCAGGGTTGCAAAATAATGAATAATAGAAATTATGAATAAATGAAATTATATTCACTCATAGCCAAATATGGTTGTGATTAGAACAAAAAAAAAGATAGCTACTGTAATATATCTTTAATTGATAAGATCATCATGATATCTGGCAATTTTCTATGTCAGATCTGAAATACCAAAAAATCACTGACCAGTGAGTTGTGGAATGCATGCTTGCAGACTAGAGTTCTTGAAAATATTTTTTCCTGATGTTCCTACAAGAAAACCTACTCTGGTCCTCACTTTAATGATCTATTATTTCTATTGCAAAAAATAACCAGTCATATATAAGTCCTTTAAAATATTTGATTGTCAAATCTTGGGACCACCAGTTTATAGAGGATTCTGTGCTTGATCACATTATGAATGATTAAATCAGCTTGTAAATGGAAGAAACTACATGTACATGTTGTTATGGAAATTCTATCGGTTATTTCAAAGTCAGTTTCAAATGTGCAAAATTTATCTGAAAATTATAAATGACAAAATTGCAACTTTAACTGTTTAATGATAAAGGGGATTGTAAATATCAAACAGACATATCTACAAGAAAGTAATGTGCTTGAGTATGCAGTGTTTTATTTCTTTAGAGGTAGAAAATATTAGTGTAAACAGTGCATGAACTTTTAAAGTAATATACATTGATTAGTGTATAATAATATTGACATAATAACATGTGTGCCTTAAATGGAGAACAAATGTATATAGTGTGGTGATGGAACAGTTTCCTGCACTTGTACAAAGGTGATTTTGCATTAAGTTATTTTAATTCCGGGAAGTTTTACACTCCTACCTAGGAGTCTACTCCCGTATTCGGAAGAAGAAGAACACTCAAGTTTTAGAATGAAATTCAAAACAGTGTGGCTGTAACGACCACTGTTCACGACGTACCTGCGATAGACATTTAAACTGTGGGGTCACCAAAGGTTTCTTAACGCCTTTAATTATAAAATAATTCAAAAAATTAATCAGGAATAACCTTTATGTTTTGATTTATATAATTGATATAAATCAAAACATCGTGTTATTTCTGATTAGTTTTTCGAATTACTTTATTAAGGTGTTGAGAACCTTTGGTGACCCCATAGTTTAAATGTCTTTAAAAAGTACATAGTGAGCAGTAGTTGTTACATACAAACGTTCACTAAATTTTCCCAGTCAATGGATGAATTTAATGTGTCAATCAATGGCCACAGCCACGCTGTTTTGAATTTCATTCTATGTTTTAATTGAACACCCAGTTGGGATCGCAGCCTTAGCTCATTTTGGATAAGACCAACTGCCGTTGCGTTGTAAATTGGTGGTGTGTACGCCAAGCTGTGTTTATATCCTTTACACCAGTATATTGAACAATTAATTTTAGGCGAAATAATACTGTCTAATTGGTACAAATGTGAATAAAAGATTTGGGATTTACGTCAACGAGAGAGCGACCTAACAACACAAATAAACCAAATTACATCTTAAGGTCACAATACATTTTGATGAGATTGCGACTAAATGATGTGTGGTCTTGTACATTATGACAAGTTTCTCTTGTCTCTTCTCTGTCTGTGGACTGATAGGTGCGGTAAATTTGGAATATGCCAGATACCCTTATAGTATTGTGATATATATTTTAGAACATACCGAGCAGCTCAACTCCGGACCATTTCTATCTTTCATATCTATTCTGAAATGTGTAGTACCAAGACTGAATAAGTGCAATCTAACTTAGGACAGTTATTGCTTGGTATGCCTGGCTCTTAATATGCTGGTTTGATGTTTTGTGATTTAGTTTTGAAAAACTAAATGTATTGTTACTCGAAGACGAAAATCAAGCCGAATTGTGTGCGCTGTACAAAGGGCATAAACGATTTGTCTAAATATTTTAAAATCTTTCTTCATTTGTCATCTTATAATCAACTATGCTCTTTCTAAAGTGGCAAAAACCATTTTGTTGTCTGCTTTTCAATGAGTATGTAATACTAGTAGATTATAAATAAACAATTGGTTAAAAAGATGCTGAAGTAACCGTAGAGAGAATCAAAACACGTAAGTCGAAGAAATACCGACAAAATAAGGCAAAATAGAAAAATTGACGAAAAGACAAGCAATAGTTTTCATAATTACACCTTATATAAGAATGCCAGCTTTTGATTGGCTGATAGCCAGTGTATTTTTCGCATATTCTAACATTTCTTCCTCATTTCAAACGAATCTGACTGTTTTTCACCACTGCCGGTGAATATGCCTCAAATACCATGGTATTTGCCATTTTGGATATTCCTTTTTTACCCTCGCGAGCATTTTCCCGCCATTTTTTTCGGATATGACGTTACATAAAGGCAGCGCGAACGCGTATAAGTACATGTATAGTTCCCGCGGTATATTTTATGATAGTACTTGAATGTCCTCAAATAAATATTTCCTTTTCCTAGTACAGAGAGTTTAAATTAAAATTCATTCGGTGTAATTAAGGTAGCACAATACAAAGATTTTATAACTCCAACTCCCATGTTTTAAAATGCTGTAACTTTCTTAATAATGCTTGAACATTTATAAAAGTGGTAGTTTTGGATAGCTAACAGATTACTCTTTCAAATAAATGCAATGTTAGTATTATGCAACAATTATGTAACCAATTATAATGTTAACTGTGTCTTAAATATTTTTCACCAAATTTCCACTTTCAAATGAAATTAGCTTCTGCATAGGTATCCCTAGAGGGTTGATTTTATTATATGTTGTTCCTATGGCCATTATCTACAAAAGGGTGTCTCAGATTTCAGATAGAATGTATAGAACAAATTTTACACCTAATTAAACATTATCTTCATTTATGTGGTTAGGATGTTTACACTAATTAGAGATTTATGAGAGAATGGAATACCATAGACAATCTGAGACACCCTTTTAAAGCCCATGATGTGTTGATTAAGATTTAGTTAAAATTTTCTGTATAGTTAAAGAGATGATAGAGCTAAATTCATTCAAGTGAACTTACCCAGATTTTGCCGCTAATTACATAATAATTGATTACATAATGCTTGCATAATAAAAATATTGCATTCATTTAAAAGATTAATCTTTTATCTATCTATGTATACCTCTTTTATTAATTTCTATGCATTCATAAGAAAGTTACAGCATTTCAAAGGTTAGTGATTGCAAGTAAAAAAATCTTTGTATTGTACTACCTTAAACAGATATATCATGTTATGGAGGGGTATTTGAAAAAAGTACAAGTCTTGGGACAAAATTTCCCTTGCCTAGCGGCTCGGGAAATTTAAGTCCCTCGACTTGTATTTTTCGCAAATACCCCTCCATAACATGATATATCTGTTCAAAATACCACATAAAAGACTTAAGACTGAGAAACAAGAACCTCACACACAGAGTGTGTTCTATTGTGTTAAGTTAGGTCGGAATATGCTGCTCCACATATGAAACCCGTCGTGTTTCTAATGGTTAGGACAATTCGATGTTAAGACTCATTCAGTAATGTTAAATTCAAAGAATATAGGATGTGACAATGGCCTCGACATTTGGAACATATTCATAGTCATCTGTGATACAGATTTTCCATAACCGTCAACCAACTCATGATGGCAACTATTTTGTTTTTGTCAATGATATGATAATAAATAACAAACAAAAAAACCGAAGGGAAAAAACAAATTTAAAATCCCCAAAAAAATAAAAGAAATAGAACTCTGTACATAGCAGTTTCTGAAATTGAAGATTAACTTTTTAAAATGAGACGATTAGAAAACAACAAACATAGAAAATAAATTGTTTTTGCATTTTTTTGCAAAACGATGCAGAACAAATAACGTGGAGAGATCTAAGTTCATTTACAGATGAGAACATATTGCTAAGAAAGTCAATCTATTGATTACTTTTTGCTTAACGTCTAGTGGAAAAAAGTATCATGCATATTCAGAATAAATGAAATTCAAAGATTGCTTAATTTATAAACTGGCAGAGAATTACATGCTTTTAAATTTTAAAACTATTTTTCATATTTGTTACTACGATTTCTATATTAACCTGAGGATAGTGATGGCCCCTCTCTAGTAATTAAGATAAATTAGGACACAGATTATAACTCATCTAAGAAATAATCAGTATTATTTGATTAAACATATATGTAGCTTATTACCAAGAAGGAAGAACTTTCAGATGCACTGCTAGTATATTAACTAGAGGATAGTGATGACCACTCTCGAGTAATTAAGTTAAATTAGGACGCAGATTATAACTCATCTAAGAAATAATCAGTATTATTTGATTAAACATATATGTAGCTTATTACCAAGAAGGAAGAACTTTCAGATGCACTGCTAGTATATTAACTAGAGGATAGTGATGACCACTCTCGAGTAATTAAGTTAAATTAGGACGCAGATTATAACTCATCTAAGAAATAATCAGTATTATTTGATTAAACATATATGTAGCTTATTACCAAGAAGGAAGAACTTTCAGATGCACTGCTAGTATATTAACTAGAGGATAGTGATGACCACTCTCGAGTAATTAAGTTAAATTAGGACGCAGATTATAACTCATCTAAGAAATAATCAGTATTATTTGATTAAACATATATGTAGCTTATTACCAAGAAGGAAGAACTTTCAGATGCACTGCTAGTACATAACCGAACCCTAAGTGGTATTTTAAAGGTTAGAAAGCGGAGACGTTATTTGTATATCATATATGAACAGAGGTTACGTTTTTAACCACTGCAGGGTTCTCTATCTTAAACGTGGACACCCCTTCTAGTAGTGGTGAATAATCATGCTAAATTTCATTTTCCAACTCTAATGGGTTTGAAATTTATAGAATGGAACGATTTGTGAAGCACCGACGGACGGACGAACCACAACACGGATGGACGGACAATCTGCTTTACATAGATCTCTTACTTATGACTTTGTGACTTGTTGCATTTCAGATAAATATATACGAACATATACGATAAATCTGTTTTATTTTCTTTGGAAAACAAATTGGTATGCTCTTTTCAGTAATACATAGAGTTTTATTTATGAATAAATTGTTTTAATTGCATAATGCACTTGTATATAGCATTTTCAAGCAGGCTAAATGCCAATATTAACTTCCAATAAAATACCAGTACATCAAGAAATTATGCTTATAATGATTCTATAATATTGATCCACAGAGAAAATTTGATAATGGTACATTAGTTACTTTTTGTTGACACCTGCTACAATGAAATATGATAGGACAAAATTGTCATCCATCCAAAAAAAATAGACCGAAACCAAACAAGACAACGCACTAAGTATAACGTGTATAAATAGTTACTGGTTTTAAGTGTGAATAGCTGTGGAGACAATAAAATCGCAATGATGAATGTTCTCTTAAATTATCTAATACTTGTGACAACCAGTTGTGTTGCAGACCAAATTATCAATGTTGGTTGTGAATCTAATGCTAAGTTTCTTTTGGCAAAAAACATTATTAGCACTAAATGCGTTCTTTAAACGTTGGTCAAACTTTAATTTGAGCAGAAAGAAACATTGCGGCTGGCATATTTTGCCTTAATTTTGTATTAATGTTAAGAAATTAAAATGCAATCTAAAAAATATATATACTGTTAATTCTATTAATTTTTATGTATAGGTAGATGGTTAAGTGCAAAGTTTTATAAGGTGTAGGGCAGTTTTACTACATGAAAATAGAGAATTCATTGATTTTAACAGTCGTACGTGTTTTGTTACATATATGACCTGTTACAAAAAGCTGATGCAAGGCTTGAAATCTTACTTGGTAAAAATAAACGTTGATTAACTGCTAGGATACAAAAACTACAACTGATACAAATCATTTGAAAATAATAATAAATAAATGAAGCTGAATACGATTCATTATAAAATTCAGGCAACACCAGCGTTCATTGCGTGGATGGATAGATATCTTTATACTATCTTATATTATGCCGTAAACTTGTTTTATTGTTTATAAATCAATGTGTTCAAACTTATATACATATACATATGAAATATTTTATTAATTTGTGACATTTTTATGTATATATAATTGTATGCTTAGTTTTATCCGGTGTAGTGTATGTTAACGACTTAAAAACAAACAGTCTTCACTAAATTAAAAAAAAAAACCTGCGTGTGTGTTATACGCATGTTCTATGGAACACTTGGGAGTATTACTGGGTACACATAAATGTTGGTAAGCTATCATGTTGCAACTCAATTCAAATCATTTTATAAAAACTAATTCATTTCAGGTAACAAGATCAGGCCCGCGTTCCATGCGTCTATGGTTAGGCATCCTTATACTTTCTCAGATCCAAATGAGATTCTAAGATTTGAGCATGTGTGGACAAATATCGGTGACGGTTACCATTCGGATACTGGTGTGTTTGTTGTACCTAGAGATGGGCTCTACCAGTTCATGGCTACACTTTGGTCCACAGATGGGAAAAAATGTGCCGCGTCTCTCTTTAAGAATAATGAAAGACTGAATTATGGTTATGCTGGTACAGACCACGCTCAGAGTAATACTGTTCATGCGCTTGTTATATTAAAGAAAGACGACAAAATTTACTTCAAAAACAGAGGTAGTACAAGCTTTCGATGCCATGGAAATTACCACTCTGAATTTTCTGGATGGTTTGTTCATGAATAACTTAATAATTGATTAAATGTTTATACATTTCATATTTTCTTGAAAAAAACATGATTGTACATGTATTGCTCTTTTACTAAGAAATGTATAATAAATCAATTTGATATCAGCTTCAATAAAGCAACAGTCTTATTTATTAGATGAATTGGCTGCTTTTTTAGAACAATTATTAGAGTTAATAGGTACTATTCGAATTGTAACAGAAATGCATTCAAATAAACGGTTACAAATAAATGTGGATAATCCATGCTAGATAAAAAAAAAAATGTTATATTTACATCAACGATAAAAATAAGTCACGAAAAATAATGAATTATTTCTAAGCAATTCATACTTTGTTATCAAACCATGGAGTTTTTTATAATGATGTGGGAATCAGGATATATGAGAAAATATTCAAGAAATTACAGTACTATATATGAAGAGTTTCCACTGTCAATCGGGAATTTGAAGGTCTCAAATGCAGTTTTACTGGCGATACACAGAGGAGTCAAATACAGTACTGTTATTTCCCTACTAATGCAACACTTTTAATTGTAAAAATCTAGACATTGCAAATATCTCTTAAACGTCAACTCCGATTAATTAACGTTGTTGCCAATGACTCCGATCGTCACAGTTTAAGGACGCTCGTGGTTTAACATGAGATAGTCTTACAAATAAATGTCGGTTCTCCTCGTATGTTTGCGTCCATTTGTTTTTCATTTTGGGAAATCAAATAAAGAAACTAAAAACACACAACACGAAGTGTTTTCTTTTTTTATTTTTTATATCTTAAAACGAAAAAGAAACATTCACAGTGTTTTCATTTTTGATATCATTAAAACCAAAACAAATTACAGCATTTGAATTATATTTTCTTTTCAATTCTGAGAATAAGTCAATTCAAAATGTCATCGAAAATAAAATTTGCAACATAGTTTGTTTTTCGTAAGTGGCTAATGTTGTTATCAAATAGTCCGTTTCTGTGTATGTTAGCGTTTGTTTCTGTTACAGTTCAGTGTATCTGTTGTTCTGATATTTTACTCTTATAGTTGATGTGTTTCCCTCGGTTTCAGTTTGCACCCCGGATGGCGGATTTGTTTTCGTTTAATCGATTTATGACTATTGAACCGCGGTTTACCACTGTTCCCTTTATTTATGGAGACTTGAATTATGATCCTAGATGTAGACAAAATAGCCTTATGAATAAACATATGGTGATATATGAAACAAAGACTTTCAATATATCATTTCCATCTATAATAAAAAATGAAATTGTATTGTATTAATAAATAGTTCAAATTATTCCGTAAAATGTATCAGATGAAGATGGTAAAAATTTGTATATTTTTGATAAACAGGGGCGGTCACTAGTAATAAAAACCCAGCCGATTTAGTATTCAGATTAGTTATGAGATCAATACTATATATAAGGATCAGAGATAAAGGAGAAGAAGAGAAAAGACTCTCATAATCTATACAGTTCGGACGCCGGCTCTATTAATGTTTAAAAGGGTAGAAATCTAAGATCACTAGAATTGGTAACAAACAACAAGCAGTCATTAAGTAATCAGAGTAGATATGAAATCAATACTTTAAGGATCGGAGATAAAGGGGAGGAAGGAAAAAGTCTCTTATAATCTATACAGTTAGCACGCCGGTTCTATTAGTATTTGAAAGGGAAGGAATCTTAAATGACTAGGATTGGTACCTAACGTCCAGCAGTCAATATTACACACATTTTTTTGAATATAATATTTTATGCTATGTAGATAATTTCCAAACGAACTGCGGAAGTTGAATACTCCTTTCTACCAGAGACTTATAGGCGTGGATTAAAGGTCACCATAAGACCCAGTTTGTTTCCACAACTTGTCTTTACCCCTCATTATTACAATTTATCAAAACTTTCTCACAATCTTTACCCGTGAAGGTATATATAATTGTATGAGCTGAACTGACAGTATCTCTATTTATTATAATGGCTAATTATCATTATTACTACTTATATATATCCATGTTACATCTTGTGATCAATTTATTTGGCAAGCGCCAATGGCAGTCAGCAGGGTTTAAAAACATCAGTTGTTCGACCTGTTAGTCAAATGCGTTTTGTTAAAATATTCTTTTCAGTTTTTGGTCTTTTGGAAAATGTTGTTTGTGCTGTATTTAGACCCCTCTACCAAAAAATTTGTTTTAAATAGACGTTAAAGAAAATATAATTCAAATGCTGTAACTTGTTTTGGTTCTAATATATCAAAAATGAAAACACTTTGAGTGTTTCTTTTTCGTTTTAAGATATAAAAAACAAAAAAACGAAAACACTTCGTGTCGTGTGTTTGTAGTTTCTTTTTTACATGCACACGTATAAAAATTGCGGTTTTTATCCAACGCTATCATAGGTTTAAACGTTGTTTTAATTAAGACTTGTTTATAAATATATAAATACATATAAGCACTTTTTCCTCTCAATTTCCCACAGATAATTATACCAAACCTAATGAAACTTTGAAAAAGAATTGCCATGCCAATTGTACCCTTTCCTATGTACAATGTCCAAACGTTGTCCCTATCTGATGCATTCCAAATTTTCAGTCCTTCTTACCGGTCGTCCCCTCGGCTATCACAGGACATACCTTTCGTATTTATTGTTAATTTGTTCTCGTCTTGAAACATGAATGAAATAGCTGTCACTGGTGCGTAAAGCATACAGCACTCAATCGATATATCTGCTAGGAATCCAGCAATGGCCGCCATTGGCAAAGGAAAGGCAAGCATCTGACAAATTAAAAAAAAATAATGTTCAAAACCTTGAGTATGTATCAACTATTTTAATGTCTTGCTGGTTTCAAGATAGAGTTTGATTTAACTTTTTTTGCAGACTACCATACATTGACAATTTTCGAGACAACTTCTGCATAGAACACCATGGAAAAACACAGAAAATACAATTTTCTTTAAAATGTTAAATATGCAATGCATTTTTTTTATAAGTTTGGAATCTGTAATGAGGAGATGTGAAGTTTAATAATTTCAACATAGTCCACCGTTACCATGAAAACAACAAAAAGTGAAAATAAAAAAACTGTTACAACTGAATTAAACCCTAACAGGAATGTTCAGTAAGTGTGTATAAATTTTAAAATAGCTGTTGATACTATGGAAATTTTTGGTTGACATTTCTTTGCTTACAATTGTAATTCATCTCTTGTATTCCTTATTGTTCCTTAAAAATTGCACGACATTTCTCCAAAACTGAAAGTCAGATAACAAGCTAAATTAAAAACCAATTGTTCAGAGAACAATTGAAAGTCTTTCCACACCAAAGAAATTTTGATAAGAAGATAGCTTCTTCATACTGATGCGATAAATAATGGTTTAATTATATTTTTGAGTGATATAAGGGAGATAATATGCTACTTCCGGTCTCATATGATAGCTTCTGTCACACTGATTCCAAAAATATATAGTTTCTATATACTTTTGTATGTAGAAGGGGACATAATTGGCCACTTCCGGTTTGTTGGAAGTCATATTTAGTCTTCAGTAATCAGTTTATCTATCTATATGACAAAATATATGGATTCTGAGTACTTTAAGATGAAAAAATTGCAAAAAAGGCTACTTCCGGTTTTCTCAAGGTCACTTCCGGTAGCCATTTTTCAAGGTCATTTGTCACTCAACCTTTTGTATCAAGTCAAATGTCTTTATAATGAACTTGATTGAAGTTATTATCAAATAACCTCATATCAAGACATTTCAGGGGCAACAACTCCTATAAGATACCATTTAATTGTATAAGACTAAATGTAGCATATCTTCATTACAATAAAGCAGACATTTTGCACTTGTTCTTTTGTATGTATCTCTCACAGTGTCAGAGAAAATGCAAACACAAGCAAAAGTCACAATTGAGAACTTGACCTTGACCTTTGACCTTGACCTAATTTTCTAAGTGAGGACCCAGGGGACTCAAATAAAAACATTCCAGGGTTATACGGTTAACGGTTTATGAGTTAAAAAAACATACGAACAAATTTATTCCGTAAAGGTAGATAACTGCTATAAAATTTCATCGAATCGCTTCGATCCAAATACGCCAAAAATTACTGAGGATGTAACGAACAATTTGTAAAAAGAATTTTGTCGCTATCTTGTTTTGTTACGAAGGAGATGCACACAGAGGATAAACAGTGAAAAGGGAGATAACTCTTACATAGAAAATGGTTCGCCTTAGCAGGGTGAAATTTAAAAGCGCATAAACTATACGATACCATATGAGAAATGAAAATACAAACACAATACAAACCAGAAGAAAATCACGGGTACATCAATCTGTTTCAGATAAGATGGCAGGAAATATCTATAATACTAAAATTACGAGGTCCAATTTGTCAGCCGTCATCACGTAAAAACGACGAATTCAACTTTATATATAACTAATACAGTACAAAGGTGAAGATTAAAAATTACACCACTCCAGGCCCTTTTGTTTTCCACGTAATTAATATTGCCAATAATTAAGAAGTTCCGGGTCGAGTCCGATACCGATACCAATAGTATATTCACCTGTTACCTATTACCTTATCTGTACGTTCCGCATCTGACAGGCGCACCAGCAAACGGTGTATTCAGGATTAATATGCTATATCAGGGTTGACACTACTAAATTGTCAAATTGTTACCTATTGTAGTATTTTAATCAGTAAGACTTTCTAAGATAACAATACGAATACTAAAAATCTGAACTAAAAATAAGGCGTATAGGGACAGTTTTCAATTTGTTAGCGGGCATGACGTAAAACAGCAACTAATATAGGACAATGCTGTTGATTAAAAAATAGTCTCCATTCCAGGACCTTTTGTTTTCCAAATAATTAATATTACCAATAATTGATAAGTTCCAGTTCGACGGGTTCAAACAGAAAGATTTGAAAGCAGAGAAAACTGTATATCTTATAATCGGCATGACTTTATCAGATGACAATACTAATACTAAAATAAGGCTTGCGCATATTTATATAATTTAATTCAGTCACGACCCGCGATATCACGGGTATGTTCTAGTATAATATACAAATTCGTACAGTGTAGGAAAATATAAAAGATATTTGATGAGGAGCTTTAGAAACTGAGAGAAAAGAGATCCTTTGCTCCTGTTTCGTAGCTAGTTTATAGATATATGTATACTACACATGTTTTGCAATTGAAAATAAATAGACATGTAAACTATACACATGGTCTAGATCTGGTAAAGCTTTTTTATGATAAGAATAAAAGAAAGACCATAACTCGTGTTATGGAGGTTTAAATAGTTTTATTTACTAGCATTAATCTCTTAATCTGTATGTAAAAGAAGAAAATGTGGTAGGTTTAGATAAGCTTGTAAAGGGATACCATGTTATAACTTTAAATCTGGAAATACAAAAGCATACTTCACGCCGGATAACAGAAACAAAAACAAACTTTTAAATGCATAAATTTTAAATAATAGTATATGTATACTTTTTTTTTCTTTTTTCTTTTTTATCTCAGATAAACTTTTCTGAGCGATGTAAACACAACATGCTCATTAATCAAGGATTTAAATTTTTTTCCATCCACAGCAAATGTGTCGAGGTCAAAGAAAAGTTTCCGTCATGAAGGTGGGAATGGTGTTTACATTCAGGCGTCCAATTCACTCTTTTCTATATACATGTACTCTACTTCCTCAAATAGCACTTGAGATTTGACCAAGCATTGAACCGTGTGAATTTATTTGCTGCGGATTGATCAGCTTATGAGCTAATGGTATGATGACATATGCATCGTAGTGTTGTTATTATTCGTTTCTGAGTACTTTCAAATTATAAAGATTTTCATATTTTTCTGCATTTTTACAATCAATGGTAATTAGTCTCATTCGTGAAAAATCTTACAGAGATTGATTAGATGCTCATTGATATACCAACGAGCAAAATGTGATTTGTGCTTTATGTAATTCAATGAGTGAAGGAAATTATGATAAAAATGATATTTGTTGAACTCCTAAATGTCTGTAAAATTTTTAAAACCAGAGATAAGTAAATCATCAAATTTACTTATCGGGTCTATTCAGAGTATTAAAAAATTGGTAGAAGATTATGTGGAAAAACTCATGTCGAAGAAAAAGTTACAAACCCGTTGCAAAAAACGAAAAACGACGAAAAGACGGATAAACCCACAGAACACTTCATAGAAAACTTTAGATTGGCAACTAAAGTTTAGTCCATTCTGTTAGATTAGGGGTTTTTTGCTAGGATATGACCTTCTTTTACTTTGCCACAACGTTTTCCAATAGTTCCATGAGTGATGCTATGAAATGGAACAGAGCCGTAAACATACAGTAAAGGTAGTGAACATAACAATGATATAACAATTGTTAATATCAATGCAGTTCTCCTAACATGGACCGATATTGCTGGTTTCAGGGGCATACACACTTTCAAATATGATTATTATTCACAATCAAAATTTGCTTTTAAAAACACGATTTAAGAAAACTGTCGCTTCTCCACGAAACTTGATATCCATGAAAGCGTATATAAAAGGATTCACGATATTATTAATAATAAAGATATGATATAAAAACATCAATGCAGGTCTTTCTGTGTTTGACACTGTTTCCCAAAAGTCTTTGTTTATGCCTTCAATAAGAAGCAACATTACTTTCGGCATATAACTAAATAGGAAAACCAAAGTTATAACAAAAAACATAATTGTTAGTTTGTAGGTTATTCGACGGTTATTCTTCTGTCTTCTTTTGGATCCAACAGGTTGAGACAGAGTTGTTTGATGATTGTTTTCAAACCGTTGTTCTTTACTTGAACTTGATATTTTGGAATCTAGATCAGAAGTTATATTATTCTGTGTAACACCACTATTTTCGCTTCCAGAAGCCTGATCTCCATTAGTCTTTGTCATCGAATTTCTGAATTCTACTCTACTACTTCTACGTTTGTTCATCTTTAATTGACGAAAGACTGCACATCCAATTAAAGAGTATAACACAATAAGCGTTGTTATTATAGCAACAGCAAGAATAACTATCACGATGGCATAGATTGTCCTTGCTAGCATGTGACCTTCTTTTACTTTGCCACAACGTTTTCCAATAGTTCCATGAGTGATGCTATGAAATGGAACAGAGCCGTAAACATACGGTAAAGGTAGTGAACATAACAATGATATAACAATTGTTAATATCAATGCAGTTCTCCTAACATGGACCGATATTGCTGGTTTCAGGGGCATACACACTTTCAGATATCTCTGAACTGCAATTATGAGTAATAAACAAATTGGAATAAATGTTGTTAGTCCAATAAAGAATTGTGTCGTTTTACACAAAATGTTGTGCGTAAATGTAACTTGGTTAAGACATTGATATATCGTATAAATTCCACAGTAGATCGTTGCTATTAAGTCAAATGCAGCTAAAATCGGTATGAAATATCTTTCATCTGATAGTTCTTTCATTTGAAAAGAATAAACCAACAAAACTAAAACATTTCCACATGTTCCAAGTACAATGTAAATAGCAAGTATAACAATGTTCGGTATAAGAGTTTTTGATATCATGCCATTAAATTCAGAAACTGTAATGTTATACATTGTATTATATTAACTCCTGATTGAGTGAGCAGAAACAGTTCATTCCATTCCCAGCTTAATACATTAAATGTCATTAATATCGAGGAAAAAACAGATGTCAAAATTTTGATTTAAACACAGACACCTTCCGGCTTCAAAAATAATAACACGTTTTCTCAACTGAATAGTTATTTAAAAATATCTAAAGAGGACGTTTTTCTTAAAACAAAAAAAAGTACCCAATCTATTTCATTTATTTTTAGTTTAAACTATGGCGTGTAAAGCGTTGCAATATTCACAAAAAATAAAATATATATTCATAATTTGTTCATTGAAAATAAACGTGTGTTCATAAAAACTAAAGATAAAAAAAAATCCAAATAAGTGTTTATTAAATAAATTATATATTTGCCTGATTATATATATATGTTCACAAAAATATTTGCTTAAAAATACAGGATGTGGACCTACATCAGTGCGTATAGTATGCTTTGGTGTTTGAATGTTATCTGCCAAAAACATTTTAAAGGTTTTTTTAAAATATAGCACAGATACAAAATTGAAGGCATAATGCAAACATTTAGAGCAATTAATGAAAATAGGAAAAAAGCTTATCAACATGCAGAACATCAGTATTTTGTTCCATTCCAGGACTGTATAAGGCTCTTGAATTAAGAAAAACTTTTCAGTCCTGAAATGGTCAGGTAGGCTGTTTCAAAGAGAAATAGCTGCAAATATAAAACTGTGTAGTTTTTACATGTGGAATATCCAGTATATCACTACATCTGAAAGAATATTTCCAATCTTTTACATTTAATAGATCGTGTTAACAGACAGGTGCTAATCGACTAACTGTATTAAAAGTTTCAATTGCCATGAAGATATTAATAATTACATCAGATGTATGTTTCATTATAATATTTTATTTTGATTGGCTAACTGCACATCACGTGTTATTCCGTAAGCAGTTGCATTGCACAATACAACTTTTCATTCATGATAACACGTGGTCCAACAATAAAGTGCACAGGTGAATTAAATAATAAAATATATAAAATTCGTGTTTTCATGATCATAGCTAAAAAATGTAATTATAAGTATTGAATGCTTCTTTTTGTAACTTTATAGGGTTGTAAAAGCGTTGACCGTGCGTACATTTTTAGAATGAAGCGCTTCTGCGCTTCATACAAAATGTACTTCGGTCAACGCTTTTACACCCCAATAAATTTACAAAAAGAAGCATTCAATTCTTAATTAACATATTTCCCCAAGTTAGGAAAATTAACAAAATTACGAAATATACCGAATGAACAATAACAGTTGAAAAATGAAAGATGATTTTAGAAATCGACTTGACTTGGACTACATGTAGGCATAATTATGTGCAAATAAGGCCTACGACGATAATACATGTGTTCATGACTCATTATTTGTTGACGTAGCTATCATTGACACAACAATACATTAACACACACACAAAAAAAGGAAACAAAAGGGAATGAAAGAAAAAAGTTATAGGCGAAGAGAACGGGAGAGGGGTATTGATAATGTTTTCCCGACTTTTTATTTTTTGTAAAACAAAAACACACATTGTGTCACTAAATTCATTCTTATTTTCGGGAGGAGACATTCCAACGAAATGGGTTCATCAGAAGCAGGAGCTTATCTGTTTAACTCCCCTAGTATGGAGTCAAAGTCTCGTGACAGTATTTCTAAAGAAACTCAAACAATGACTAGTAATTCATCAGATTTTAAAAAAAAAGTGAAAGTTATTTAAACTACAAATAGATTATTTAGGGGTATACATGTACTATGCTAGGGTAAACCTGTGTGATTTAACTAGGCATGTGTACACTAATTACTTTACTCAATTCAAGAAAAATCTATGATACAATTAACTCCTTGCCAGTTAGGAATTTCAGAACCAAGTAAATTAGAACATTCCTGTCACTGAAGCAGACCTGTATATTTCTGCCAATACAAAAATTTAAAAGTTTATTTGCTTTTAATGCTTTTGATATCTTACAAGTTTAATAAATGATTTATTTTCGAAAAAACCGTCAAAAGATGAAAATTATCATGATGTTTATGTAAGTAGGGTTGCATCATACTCAAGAAAATGGCTATATTACACTCATCTTGTCCGTCTGTAAGTTTGTCCGTTTGTCTCATAAATATTTTTGTCACACTTTTTGTCTCGCCTGCGACAAAAGTCGTTGAAAGCGAGACATATGAATTGCTTTCCGGTGGCGGCCACTGCTCCGGCGTAAATAATTGATAGTTTTTTTTTCGGCTTTGGTTAGTTTGATAGTACAATAGATCATTGATATGTTGTATGCAGTCGCATTACTATCGGGACATATCAATTTGACGACTATTTCGAGGCCCTGTCCCCTAGAACATGGTCTAGTGACTGAATGTATTAGCGATTTTCAATGTTAAGTGTTCTGCTTAAGTTAGTTTGATATGATATTCTTGTGAAAGATCAATAAAATTCATATCAAGTTCCATTACTATCATTTCATATCAGTTTGATGATAATAACAATGCCCTGCCCCCTAGTTCATGGTCCAGTGACTTTCAACTAATTAGCAATTTTCAATGCTAAGTTTTTCTGCTTAAGTCAAATCAGTTAGAACTACTTGCGATCGATATATTAATGATATTTTCTTAAAGTTGCATAACATTCAGTGCATATCAGGTTGACCACTATTTCCAGGCTCTGCCCTCTATGACATGGTTCAGTGACTTTGAATTAATTAGCTATTTTAAATGTTAATGTTTTCTGCTTTATTTACATTGATAGGAACTACTTACAATAAACAACGATATTTTCTACAAAGTTACAGTACTGTCTGTACATATTCGTTTGTCGACCATTTTCATGCCCTGCCCACTAGATCATGGTCAGGGACTGAATTAAAAAGCAACGTTGCTGTCCATCTAATTGTCTTTTTCTTAATTGTATGCCGATATGCGAGACATATATCATTATTCAACATTTATTTATTTTTATGTTAACAGTTTGCATCATTGATTGTGTACACCAAATGTTCTTTTATTAACATTCACCTATATTATTATTTTGTTTTCTTCTAACCTACGTGATTAGTTTAGAAAGAGTCGCATGTTCGACTGTATTTTCAAAGATAGACTGAAACGTAATACAGCATAGTTATTTCTAAAATAAATAAGAAATAGAACTCTTAAAATGCAATACCTTTTTAAACAGATGTAACAGTCGACTAAATAACATTCGCTTCTTTTTTTACATATTAACAATGATAAAATAACAATTGTATCCTTTGTATGTGCTATATCATGTATGAAACACATACGTATATATTCGATTTGACAGGCAGTATTTGAAGAGAAAAAAGGTCTTAATCCTCTAGTCGTAAACAAGTGTATCGACTCTGTAAGACTTCCTCCTCAGTTGATATACATCTTTTAGGTCGACATATCCTCGTATCGACCTCATATCAAGAAAAGAAAAGAGCACAGAGGAATTATTGAGAAAACTAATTTTAATACATTAAAATTGTTCTTTTGTTTTTGCTTAGTCCTCAGAGCTTACACGAGTCTTTGTCGCACCAGGTCCTTACTCTGGACACACTGATGGATGTCTTAAGCGGCCTCCAGACCACAGAAACATCAATTATGCGTGCACTGCAGAATAGTTATGCTGCCAATAATGTCTACCTTTGATAAATTTGTATTGCAATTTCTGTACTCGATTGTCACGAAATAACAGACCTCTCCATTAATGCAAAGTATAACTATTTGAAGAAATACAAAATAATCTCTACCTACTTGTACCTACATTCGTAAACAATTTTGCTAAAGGGAAACCTTACAAACAGACTTATTTATTTGATGTAACAGGTAACAACATCAATGCCTGCCGTCTTAAAACACTCACGACGAATCTATGTCCTATCTGAGCTACATCATTGAAAGTTTGTCAATCAATTTTTAAAGTCAAAGGTGAGAAATATAATGCTCCGGTCAGAAACCATATTATTCTTTGAGTCACCAATAAATTAAAAAAAAAATGACACGATAATTAAAATAAATAACAACTTGCAGCTATTTCCAATGAACAATTCTAATCAATTTAAATGAACAATTCTAATCAATTTAAAACGGTTAACTATCACTGATATTCTTAAGATTTTATTATCTATTTAATCAAAAAACATTTATATTTTATTTCAAAACACGTTTTATGTCACAATGTTTGTTGCAGGTCAACACTTTACTAGAAGTGCACAACCCAACCGGAAAGAAACATCCGACATAATACACCTTTCTCGGTATTATTTTGTGAGAAAGACCGTAAAAACATGTCGCTAGTGAGTTGAGACAACGACACATCGTATCGGTCAACCAATTCGTTTTAATTATTTGTAAACTCTGTTGGAGCAGTTTTTGTGTGAGCTGCGCAACCCCTGTTAATGAAGTCCGTAAAGTGTAAACATGGACAAGCTTATTAAGATGTGTTAACGCCATATGATGGAGAAGAGGGTATTTCACTAGTTAGAAATGAGAAGTTGACAATTGGAAAATTGAAATCATTAGGGGATTCAAAGATTGGAGTTTGAAGTCGTCCATCCCATGTCCAAAATCGAGATAAAAGATCAATAAATGAAATAGACCTTCTACTTTCGTTAGTATCCTTAATCTCAAGTGCATACTAGTCTTTCAAATGATTTCCCTGCACCAGCTGTTTTTGACCCGACGGAAAACCTTTTTGATAAACGCTTTGAATAACTTATCTGCTGCAATATAATTGTTGGTATTAGGTTGTAGCTTTGAACATCACTGAAGAGATAATTATTGCCGAAATGCACATCTGGAGAAGTAAAAATAGCATCACAAATTCCGGAGACAGAGTTTTGGTACGGACTTTGTACTGACTTGATATTATTGCTACCACTTGGTTGATACATACTTCGGCTAATGGTTGTACTCGATACTATTACAAGCCCAGACGCCATTTTTGGCATGAACATACGGTATTTTTTTCTTTTGAAAGTTGCTGTTATGAAATTTGAAAATTATTTTAGATTAAGGAAGGTATCTCCGTTATGCACATGATTCTTTGTCCTGATTTTGATTTACTTTTGGACATTCCTGGTGTTATCAGCATTCCTAAGTTTGTATTTAATTTTGGACTTTCAATTGTTTTGGCTGTGAGCGTGACTGGAAAGACATTAAAAGTCGAAATGTGCATATTGTACAGTAACATTATTACTGTTTATGTTATAATTCATGACTTCTTGACTAAGGATTTGGCGAACAAAGCTTAACTTTCCAGAGAAAAGGAGATAATGATTCTTTTAAAAAGAATCAATCACTACTTACAAATGATTATATATCCGTATCACAAGAAGATACATATAATAAAGCTTCGTCGTTCCCACTTAATATCCTTAATGTTTTAGGTGTAATGATCTCGAGTAAATCAGACATTTGCATTGTTACTTAACGAATGCTCATGTGGGGGTATTGAAAGGGGTCACTGTCATGTTGGACATAGCTAAATAAAGTAAAGAATATGAAGCGGATTTAGATACCAGTTGTATTCTTTGATAGTAGATTTGAACAGCAACAGTAGAGGTGGCACGGTAATATTTCCTAGCCCATAAGGGATAATGATAGCCTTTTTAGAATTTTCACCACTTTCTAACACTGCAAAAAATTCTACATTCACAGTTAACTGAAGTACTTTCATTTTACTATTCAGAAATAAATTTGAATATGTATCATGACCGTTTACTTTTTTTGCTATTTTTAAAAACCTAAGGCCACTAGTACTTTTATGTCTTTTATGGTGCAGTGAATACAAAATTTTTAAAAATTCTCAAAAATGCATTTTCATCTGTATGTAAAATTATTTCATATTTTTCTACACCTGATTCATCCCTCAGTTTGGGAAAGTATGTTCAGCTGATACTGTATTTTTTTGTCCAATCACACTGTTTAGACACATTAACCTAAGTAGGGTACACAAAAGAGCAACCTAAATTCTGGAATGCAAATACTACCGTGCCGACTAGAATACCGCTGTTCAAAAGTCATAAATCGATTGAGAGAAAACAAATCCGGGTTACAAACTAAAACCGAGGGAAATACATCAACTATAAGAGGAAAACAACGAAACAACAAAAACACTGAATATAATTGTGAATGGAAACGGGGAACCTGTTAAAGAGACAATAACCCGACCAAAGAGCAGAAAACAGTCCAAGGTCACCAATGGGTCTTCACAAAGCAACAAAATCCCGCACCTGGAGGCGGACTTGAGCCGGCCCCTAAACAATAATGTATAGTAGCTCAGCTAAAATTGACGCGACATAAAACTCCGAAACTTATGAATGAACCAAATTTAAAAAAACAGGCAAGACTAACCTAGGCCACAGATTCCAGACTTGGGACATTCTACAAATTTCGGCGGGTTAAACATGAAGCATGCAATCATATGCCAGCAAGGGAAAAGGATAATAAAAATAGAGTGTTTACTTGATTACAAAACTCTTTGTGTGCAATCTGCAAGAAAAAGGATTATTATAAATGAATACTAATTTCATATTCAAATATGTATTTAGCATACTGCAATAGAAACTGAAAGTCAGTACAGTTTAAACAATTTCTGTTCAATTTACGTCGTAAAATGCCAAAGCATTGAAAGATATTTATATATTGCTTACTTGATATTTCACAAGTAGATAGCAAAGAAACCGCAATCTCCCTCGAACATAGTTCAAGTATAAATGTCATTTATGCTATATATGATGTAATGACTGTACTTTACCGAAAAAGTCTTAACTCATCAGATGGATATAAATAGAAATACATCTAACAAAAATGCAGAGTGGACGTGGCCGAGTACTTTTACATCCCAACAACACAAAAAACACTAAGTACAGATCTGAGAGTACTCGCAGTTATTGACAGCTAGTTCAAAGTCAATAACAACTAATAAAAAATATCATGCATCTATGACTAAATTATCAATCATTACACATCCAACATCCAACGGATTTAGTGTAAAGACGTTATAAATAGTCAGAGAAAAAATATGACCTTGTACAATTCCAATATACAGATACCGACAGATTGTAGATATATGAATGTGCATATGAATATACCAATAATTTTTAGTTTGCTTTTAATTTACTGATAACAAAATCAATATTAATACCAATAAAAGCAATATTTAAAGATCTAATAACAGTGTTTGTGTATAACGGTGGAAGTGCTCTTTATAATCATTCATCATGAAAAACAATCAGAACTAAACATAAAGAAATACAATGATATGAAACGCATTGTTAAAGAAAACAAATCAAAGATACCAGGCTTATTAATGGGTAAGCCAGATGCGCGTTTTGTCCACATAGGACTCATTGGTGACATTTGAATGACAAAAAGTCAGAAGATTAAATCAAATTAGAAGATGAAGAGCATAAATATCCCATGACAGAGATGACAAATACGGTGAAGGCAATCTATGCATGGGGGTAGAAAAATAAAAAGGTCATACTGACTACTGGGCTGGTTATAACCTCTTGGAAAAAATGTACACCAGCAGTCGCATCTACGTACCCTAGGATGAATGTAAAACTTTTTCAAAGATATCAGTACATGCATATAATTGCGTATAGTTCAGCATACGTAGAAAAGATAAATGATTTAAAGTAAAAAAATTCTGGGAAGTTGATACAATAGTTTTTATAAAAATATAATAACATAAGATGTATGCTTTATTGTGATACTTTATTTTGATTGGCTAATTGTACATCATTTGTTATCCTTAAGCAATTGCATTACTCAATAAAACCTTTTATTTATGATAACACATGGTCTCACAATAAGGTGCACAGGCGAATTAAATAAAACAATTATAAAATTCGTGTTTTCATGATCATAGCTAAACAATGTAATTAGAAGTATTGAATTCTTCTTTTTGTAACTTCATAGGGTTGTAAATTGATAGATGATTGTTAGTTGCTTAACGTCCTGTGGCAAATATTTCATGCATATTCAGGACGAGAACAAGTTCACACTAAATACAATATGTAGGTTATTGTAATAGAGGCCATCTAGGATGATGGTCGGGGAAATTTGGACTGCCACTGGAAAATGAGGGTATATTGGATAGGGACAGAAATTTTGCCTTGCAACAGGCCACCTACGGACCCCTCAAAGAGTTGTTGCAAGGGTTCTTAACGTGCAAAGAGCTTGGCACGTTCTTTACACGAGGCACATAGGGTTGTAAAAGCGTTGACTGTGCGCACATTTTCATACAAAATGTACTTCGGTCAACGCTTTTACACCCAATGAAGTTACAATAAGAAGCATTCAATACTTAAATAACATTTTTAAATATTATTTACGTTGAATATTTTATAATGTATTTTAATAAGAGAGTAATCCGTGATGTACCTTAACAAATTTCTATTCCGTTTGCTCAAGCATTTTTAAACATAAAAATCTATGTAAGTAAAATTCACAATAATTTATGTAATTTGTTTTTACTAGATCGATTTTATAAAACAAAAGTCAAACCGACATTGATATAATTATCGTAATTTAAATATTAAAATGATCGACTCGGATACCTAGGGTCGATCTACCTCTTAAAATGTAGTAGTTTTGTGATTTTGTATATTGCAGAGTGAAGGTTGATGATCTCCTCTGATGAACCCGGACTAGAAGGCCATTTACTATTCAATTTTATGCTGCATTTCCTTATTCGCACATGGATAATAATATAAGATGTTAAAGGTTTATATCCAAGGCGGATGTATTAATTCTTTATTTAATACTTCTAGAACATATTTAATTTTGAAACTATTTTATTTTGTAAAATAGCTCTATACATTAACCTCATTCATACTGTTTTAACAATGGAGATACCAAATAGCAGAAAAAGGCGTGTATCCGAATCCACGGAAAATATATTTAAGGTATTAGAACCCATCATTAAGTTAACATAATTAAATCATATCCTCGACCAACAGTGACACCATTTAAATTTAGACATGGACGAAAAGGTGTAGTACGAATAGCTAGTTGGAATATAGAAAGATTCGATGATGAAAAAGCTAATAATCCAGGAGTAAAAGAAGTTGTATGCATGACAATTCTAGATAATGGGTAAGTTTCATGAAAACAGTCTTATTAAAACGAAGATAAGATAATATTAAATTATTGACACGTGCATAGCTGAAGTTATACGGTAATGCGCGTCGTAAGAGTCAAATTTGATATCTTAATTGAAGGTAAAAAAAAGAAAACAAAACAATAAAGTCAAAGGGGGACAAGCAATACAATGTCAATTAAGACGCTTTTGATAGACCCGAAGATATGGATCATGACAAATACTACCGATTTTAAAGAGACGCAAAAAGAGAACGTCATAATCAAAATCGAATAATAAGAAATAAGTAGCAACAGTTCTCAAACATAAGACAACATTGTTGTGAATTATCCTTTATCAGATCCAAACGTCTGAAAAGACAGATACATAGAATACGGGGATTACATAAATTAGTGGCACAGAAGATTTAAAGAAGTAAAAGTTTTGTCTATCTGTTCTAACCTAACTTTACATGAGATTTTCAAAAATATTAACCAAGAATGAATAAAACTGTTAACCATGATAACTCACAGTTGAGTCGAAGACATGAGTAGTAATACGAACCCATTTAAAGTGGTTCTTAACGCCGACATTTATTAACTAATTTTATCGATTATTAAAACTTCAATGCTGATAGTGCTTTGCTGTGTAGCTTTTTCTTTCGTTCAATTGCTTATTTGATAGCAAACGAAGACTTGAAATATCGTATCAACTGGAGATAAATACTTTATACGCAGTTGCTGCTGGAAAGTTTTCAAAATGGGAAAGTTGAAGTCATCGCTCTTATCATAAAATATATTTTGTGAGTAGTCATCCAATTTTAGATACACACATGAGGCCGGTATCCAGATTAGGTGTATAAAATTTACACCAACATATTATCATGATTATGATTGATGCAAAATAAATAGATTTCAATAATTTAGGGGAGGATTTTTCAGCAATTTCACCTTATGTTATAGAAAAAAAATGATACATGCAGTATATCCAATTGCATTCTATAGTTACATCTCGGTCATATAGCTCCTAATGCTTTCTTGTATAAGTACATCTCTGACTATTAAATGTTTGGGTTTGAGCGTTAATGATGAAATCAATCGAAAAACAAAGACGCACGATATTTGTGATGAATGGGCCCTGGAAAAGGCATTTACCAATAAAATTAACCATGTAAGCGTCCGTCGTCTTCTTTCGTCTGTAGTTTGCTGGATCGTAGTTCCATTTTCATTATATTGTCTTCACATTCTAATCATTAGGATTTTTTAACCTTTCCTTGTTTCATTGCTGTTAAGAAATGGAATGTCCGAAAGGGAGAGTTCTATATTCATAATGATTGATGTGTATGCTTTTTTCTTTACAAAAAGTTGTATTTTCAACCTTAAGGAATGCTAATCAGTAGGCCCTGTGCCAACATATTTCATTCCTTTCTACCTGTATTTTCGGCTGCTCGTTTGCTCGTATCAAAGCCAATACGAAGTCAGGTAAGCAATGCGGGCTTAACTTGTCAAAGCTAAATGAATATATGTAATTAAATTAGCTGAACGGTCTTGTTATGAAAATCTTAATTTGAAATCTCATCAATATGATTAGTAATGATAACTTCACACATGACAATAACTTTGATTAAGAAGTATTTTTATAATAAAACATATTTTATAAAAGCTTCTTAAAGTGGTAATTAAAATAATATAAAGATCAGGATATATAGTATGATTACAATTGAGACAATTGTCTGCCATAGTTCAAATGATGTGGATGTAACCGATTATAAACTATTACACATGCAAATTTTATGTTTTTGATTGTAGATTTGTGAAGAACTGAATAGTCCATCTTTATCCTGTACAAAGAATTGGCCAGGACATCGTGGCAAGTGGAAGTATGTAGTATCAGATGCTACTGGGAGGATGTACCGAGTATGTCACCTCTCTTTTCTTTACAAATAGCCATAACAATTTTCCGATTTCATTCCTAGTTAGAAAAAAGTATTTTGAGCTTTTCGCTATTCTGTAGGTTTGCTATTATCTTTTTAATTATAGTTTTTCTTCAAACTGCTATGACACACAAAGGGTACAACCAGATCATTTACCCTCAATCGGTACCTCTTGGATTAGTATATTAATATAAATTAGTCGGTGCGGCTGATGGTGGCATCTCGAACTTCGAGGTTAATATCAGCTAACGCTTTGGTCTAAAAATGAATTAAAGGAAGAAAACAAATAATTGTACAATACCGTCTTTACAAGGTAAGGCAAGGTCAAAAGGGCATGATTGACATGCTTTGAATTACATCAAAATGGTAAATATGTTTGGTGGTTTTTTATCCAGTTTTTGTTAAGATAATAATTAATTATTGAATTGTTGTAGGGTATGGAGTATAATGGGCTTTTATATGACACAACAAGGGGGATAACATTAAATCATTCAGCATTGCTGGAAAAACCCAGTTACTCACCGAAACCATTTACTAGGGGACCATTTATTGGAACTTTTACGGTAAGTTTAATCTACAGAAAATTTAATGGAATTCTATACGACTGTCATACTAGTGAGAGATTTAGCTAGCTAAAAATCAGGTTTAATCCACTATTTTTTTCATAAGGAAATGCCTGTACCAAGTCAGGAAAATGATTTCCATTCGTTTGATGTGTTTGAGCTTTTTATTTTGCCATTTGATAAAGGACTGTCCATTTTGAATTTTTCCTTGGAGTTCGGATTTTTTGTTATTTTTAATTTGTATTTACAGTAATTACAAATACCTAAGAAGTTTAAATGACAAAACATCGATGTACAATTTTATGTACATTTGACTAAAAACATTAAAATAATGCTTGGGCACCTCTTATACAAAGGGATGTAATACAAAGTAATCATATCTCTTTCTTTTTCATAAAAAGCGCCTTAGACGCGAGTTAAAACACAACTACACAAGGTTTAGAAAACCTACAAATAATTAAAACAAACTCACTGGACATGTATATTTTTCTTATGAACTGGTGGAGAATGATCTTCAGCATAATAAGTACAAAAGATGTCACAAAATATCGTGTAGCGTAGCTTTTGTTACTTTTAGACTTAAATAAAAAGTGCATGAGTTGAATTTCTATAACCTGTTTCATACCAATGCTAAAAATTTGTGTATTCTTTAAGTTATATCATTCGTCTAGTGGTAAATGTTTCGTCACTGGTTCTATACACAAAAAAATCATCAAAGTTACCAGGATTATAATGTTGTATGCTTCACAAAAAAAACTCATCAGTGACACTCGAACCAAAAAGTGAAAAGGCCGAAAAAAAAAACATTTGAGAAAGAACATTGAGGATCAAATACAGCTAAGATAAACTATTCATATATTCATTTTATTATGGTAAAGTATATGTTTTAAAAATATCGTTCTTTCTTCTTTAAAACTAAAGCGCTTCTTCTCTCGTGCAAAACTTAGATTGTCTGGTTTATAATCGAAAGATATAAAACAAAACTGATGGTTGTCAATAGGTTCACAATTTTAACTTTAGCAGAAAGTATCAATATCTAAAATGTGCATTTTCTATTTTCAAGGTAATTCAGGTGTTATAAGAGAAAATCTGACAAGTCCATTGATACCTAACGGATGGTCGTGGGGAGGTGTTGTCAGTGACCACTGTCTAGTTTGGACAGAGCTATACACAGGGAAAGACTATGACTCGGCGGATCTGAGAATTATTCCGGATACAAGTTTTACCCTAACTGGTTGATAAACGTTGTGGAACAAATTTCAAATCACATCAAACGTTGATGATAATAGCTTTCTACAGAAATCGTTAACACACTATCTGCTATAAGTTATCATATATTAAAATAACCCCTGCAGTGACTCATCATACATATATTTGTCGAAAGGTGCATATATTAGTATCATTAAGACGTAAATGTAAACTTTTTTAGAAGAATTAGTGAATAAAATATATAGATGTTATGTTTTAGAAACTAATTATATAATTACGATTTATGTAATTGATAAATCGTTACTTTAAACGGAAAATTACAATGGAAAACGATTAAAAAGTAAAACAATAAAACTCTAAATACTATTTATTTCCACACTAATTATTTTGTTAAATCTTCAGCTCACATGCATTTCTTGTATGTGTTTGTGATGTGTATAAATTTACGTTATGGGATAGTTATTATCATTTCTTTTGAATTGGTACAAATGAATTGCTGATACATTAAAGACAGGACAATTCATGAAAATTTTACAACATTTTACACAGTGTTCTCTTAACGCATGTTGGTAAATAAAGTGCAATAGTTAACATGATTTTCTTGTGTCAAATAAGCTAACAATACCCAGTAAACAAGGAAATATACAACGTTCCAAACGTCCAAGTTATAGATTATTGTCAAATATATTGTATATTTTACGCAATATTTGCATGTAAAACTGGCAAAATAAATAGTTTCACTGGAAGAAATACAGACAAACTGCATCATTTCAAATAACATTTTAGGCAAATTATAGGTACTACATATATATATAAGTAATTAGGCGATATTTCGGAATGTTGAAAAGATTATATATATGTAGCATTTAATATATTGTCAAATGTATTTGATTAAAAATTTGTGAAATAGGTTTACAAATCTATAGAACCTAGATAAAAACCGGCACTTAAAATTGCGAATAGCCAAGTTTATCTACAGATTTTTTAAATTACAAATTATATTTTATTGCCGTAACCATATCTATTTAAACGAAATGCAATATAATTGTGTTACCGGATTTGTTTTTTGCCTTAAAAATCATTTAAATGTGAGTGAATAATATATAATAGCACATTTTTGTTTTTGATCCAATTCTCATACTAAATATTGGGACTAACTGAAAACGAATCCAGTAACCCTCTCGATATTTTCATATAATTAACATGGAAATGTTGGCAGCAATAACACATATACTTTTTTACAAAATTTTGAAAATGCATTTTTGTGCCGCTTTTCACGTACATTTTACACTTTAAATTACTACTTTCAAAAACTTTAAATTGCATTAAAAGAATGGGCATATGGATTAACTAGTCACTGTATTAATTGAGTGTTGGCAACTTTATATCCTGCAGCAAATATTCCTTTCACATACTTACATGATAATAAGATATCAATATACGTTGCTATGTACTAAACTATAAAAAAAGAAGATGTGGTATGATTGCCAATGAGACAACTATCCACAAAAGACCAAAATGACACAGACATTAACAACTATAGGTCACCGTACGGCCTTCAACAATGAGCAAAGCCCATACCGCATAGTCAGCTATAATAGGCCCCGATAAGACAATGTAAAACAATTCAAACGAGAAAACTAACGGCCTTATTTATGTTAAAAAATGAACGAAAAACAAATATGTAACACATAAACAAACGACAACCACTGAATTACAGGCTCCTGACTTGGGACAGGCACATACATAAATAATGTGGCGGGGTTAAACATGTTAGCCGGATCCCAACCCTCCCCCTAACCTGGGACAGTGGTATAACAGTACAACGTAAGAACGAACTATAAAAATCAATTTAAAAAGGCTTAACTTATCAGATGGACAAAAATACAAGTAGACGTGGCCGGGTACTTATACATCCCGACACAAAAAGACGTAATGAACAAATTTGAGAGTACTCGCAGTTATCTGACAGCTAGTTCAAAGCCACTAACAACTAATAAAAAATCATGCATCTAAGACTAAACAATCTATCCGTACACATCCAACATCCAATGGATTTAGTGTAAAGACGTCATAAACAGCCAGAGAAAAACATGACCTTGTGCAATGCCAAGTTAAAGGTATCGACAGATTGTAGATCCATGAATATTGTAGCGGGTCGAGGGTTGGTAGCGTTTCTTTATTGTCTGTTGCCTGGTATATCAGATACTGTGACTGCTATGCGGAGGACAATATATACTATTGGACTGCTGGTAAACAGTTGTCTCACTAATCGATTAATATTCAGCTCAACTGCCGCCGTGGTCTTGTTTGTATAGGTAACGATAGCAGAAAGGGGGTGGGGTGGGTAGCCTAACTAGCTGTATAAATAGCGGGTTGGCGTTTCAATAAATACAAAGTCGTATCTCGAACTTAATATGTATAATTTAATAAGTTAGACTGACGAGTTATTCAGCATTACATATTTATATGATTTATATAATCAATAAGTTTAACAAATAACTATATTATAACAAGACTCTGTTATAGCCACAACTTTATACAGGAACGAAATATATAGTCAATAACAACTGGTTACTTCTCTGGTACCTGTGATAGTTACAAAAGGGGGGAGTGGGGTTGGGGCTGGGGTAGCTCTGGTTCAATATGGGTAAGTGGACTGGTAATAACCAAAAGTACTTAATAAATAATCAAAGCATATTAAAATCCTTACAGATCCTTACACATTTTAGCATAAATTGAACACTTAAGTTAATATATTTAAGGAATATTGTAGAAGATATTTAACAGTTTATAGTTAAATATGACGGTTTTCGCGGTGTTCCGCAATCGGCGGTACTGTATAAATATTCACAATGAACTTTCTTATTTAGCTAGCGTGATCCTAATAAGCCTTTATAATAAAAAGATCTAGAATAAAATATTAGCAATAATCCTAAAAATCCTAAATTATTAGAACCTAACCTTAACGAAATAACTGGATATATATAAATTCTCTATTTCTGCTAGTTTGTTTATAATTTAACAATATGGCTGCCCAGGAGGAACAAGACTCCATAAGAGAGAATGTCGCGCATGAATTTATAGTACACGACACACTTTGGACACGATTTGGACACACTTTTGACGTTCCTAACGTCAAATGACGTCACGACACAAACTGCACTGTAAACATACGGGGACTTTTACAGGACTTTGTAAATAAACAATGGCGGCCCCCAGGGTTGAAGTGACCCGTTAATAAAAAGGGATAAAAGCTACATGTCTCGGAGACTTATGATCGTTGATACCGGTATAACTACAACAAGGAACCAGAGAATCACGTTAGTTTTACTTGACTGTAAGTTAAATGTACAACTCGTACATTAAAATGGTAAATTCTACACTTGTCACATACATCATACAATTATAAAAATATATAGTCTTTGGATTTGTCCCCATTTCCCGTATCATTTGCCTTTCCATCTATAATAGTATTTACATTTCATTACACAATATAAAGAACGTGACCCACAAAAGACATGATCAAACATGAATAAGTTAGAATTACAAATCCGTAACATTACCCCCACCTTTGAAAAACTGTTCGTCCTCGAACATGAATACTTTGTCTTTACCTAAGAAATTTCATCTATATGTTTCATGTCTTTTAGAATACCCTATATATTAACAATAAAATTACATTACAAACTGAAAATAATTTCCTTAATACAATTTTTATAATCTAAAAAGAAGTTCCTGTAATATGTTGCACTGTGTACTGGTGTCTTCTGTGATGACTGTCGCCTGGACCCCATTGTCTCTGATTTCCCTGTTCTCTATTACTGCTTCGAGTTCGTTGGTATCTTCTTCTGTCTGAGTTGCTGTATTTCGTCTTCTTGTTACTGACGGGTCGGGTATCCATGTACTTTTAAGTATATATACGGTGCCATCTGGAAGCACGGCCTTCTCTTCCTTCAGTAATCCAAGGTATCCGTCAGGTACGACACGGGCATCAATCTCTGCTGTCCTAGCCCTTGATCGAATTCTCCTTATCAATTCAGCATCTTCGCCCGACAGGTAGCTTGATGGGGGGCAGCATAACTGGAACCTTGGGTCATTTAATGTCTCTTGAGTGGGGACTCCCAGGTGGCTCCAGTCATACAGCCTCCCTCTACCTGTGGCTGTCATCTGAATTCTTCTAGGAGGGTAGAAATCAATTTCTTCGCGAAATTCCACCCGTCTCTTGTCCCCATCCATCCACGGCCTCTCTGGATCATACCCCTCGACATTGGGAGGAGGGCTGGATGGTGCTTCTAGAACTCTTGAATGGTCCGAAGTTGGTATGTCGTCCTTCTCCATGGTACTTGGATTGATTGGCACTGGTACTTGCTGCGCTAACTGTGTTGTTGACTGTAAAGCCGTTGATTGCGGAGCTACAGTCTCTGTTAAGTATGGCTGCCAAAGAGAACTTGGACTGATGGTCACCGGCAATGGCTGAGTTTTCTGTGAACTGGGAAGTACCAAAGAGTTTGGGGTGCTGATCACCGGCAATGGCTGAAGTGACAATGACTGTGAAGTGGGCTGTACCATAGAACTTGGGGTGCTGATCACCGGCAGTGGCTGAGTTGACTGTGAAGTGGCCTGTACTACAGCTGGTTGTGAATTCCCTGTTAAATATGGCTGCGTGACATAACTTGGGGTGATGGTCACTGGCAATGGCTGATTTGAATGTGAAGTGGCCTGTACTGCAGCTGGTTGCGGAGTCGCTGTGAAATATGCCTGCATCAGAGAACTTGGGGTGATGGTCACTGGCAATGGCTGAGTTGTCTGTGAAGTGGCCTGCACTGTAGCTGGTTGCGGAGTCGCTGTGAAATATGCCTGCATCAGAGAACTTGGGGTGATGGTCACTGGCAATGGCTGAGTTGTCTGTGAAGTGGCCTGTACTGCAGCTGGTTGCACTAAAACATCTGGAACTGGAACAGGAGCGGTGGTTGTCTGGGAAGCCGTCAGTGGACTCGGAACTGTCTGGTTCGGTCTAGGTCTATCTAACAAGCTCATTAATTCTACAGGGCTTCCTGTCTGTAATGGTCTTCCCAGGAACAGCATCTCTTCATCTGAGGTCAGATTAAACGTTGGCATGTCCACATAAACTGGTGTTGGACTTCTGACAGGCGTCATCTGAAAGTGGCTGACTGTTGAAGTATTTGGCTCTACTGGTGTTACTTTCTTGGCAACAGACTTAATCTTGCTCTTGTTTACCTTCTGACTTGTTTTCTTAATACCATGCCGTCTCTCTTCATGGAATTTCAAACGGTGCTTAACATTGGCTGGGACCTCATATTCACAGAACTGGCACTGCACAAATTCCGAGCCATGGGCATATCGTGTATGTCTTCTCAAACTGGGTAGGTCCTTATAGGTTTTGTAGCATATCTGGCAAGTCTCCATCTGCAGAAAAGAAGATAACTATCGTTAATACTTATGACTAATTACTAATTTTGGATCATCGGGATATTGAACCAGAGCCATGGGTATAACCAGTACAACAGGGTAAGTATTTTACAGGAAAATCATCATTTAACATAACTTAGTAAATCAGTAACATTTGGGCATACTGTAGATAAACAGCTCTCTGCTCTTCACCTAAAAACTGCAAAATGATTTGTTCGATTTTAATATTTACATAAAACCACCTTGTGCCTTATATTCAGTAGGACTTGTAGTTACAATTTAGTTAGAGGGACTGTAACGTTCCGAGGGCTTAGTATCTCTGGTACTCTTTCTAGTAATGTTTGCTTTTTCTATTTCAGGTTCAACAGCTGGATCTTTTGAGTCTCCTTCATCAAGATCATCTTTGCTCTTTTGAAGCCAGTTGTTGAAGTTGCCGATAAATGGCTTCAGTCTATCATGATGTAGGACCCTGTCTCTTGAATTCGGTGAACTCTTCACCTTGTATATCAAGTCTGTATATGCCTCAATAATGAGAAAAGGTCCAGTCCACTGACACTGCAATTTTGGACTCTTACCTTTTGTTTTTGTTGGGTTAAAAACCCACACTGCATCACCAACGCTATATTTTCGCGCATTTATTTTATGGTCATATTGTCGTTTTTGTCGGTCGCTGGAGGCAATCATTTTATCTCTTGCTAAGTTATGTACCCTTAAAATATTGGACTGGAGTTTTTCTAAATACTCATTACTACCATCAGTTATGTTCTCAGTTTGAGGATGTGGACCGTATATCAAATCTATCGGAAGTTCAATTTCTCGTCCAAACATTAACATGCTTGGAGAAAATCCTGTGCTTTCATGTACAGAGGTACGGTACGCCATCATCGCCACAGATAAATGTGTATCCCAGTCTTTCTGGTCTTTGCCTATAAATTTGCTCAGAATATCCTCTATAGTTCTATTGAGTCGCTCCACCATCCCGTCACTTTGTGGATGTAGGGGGCTGGTTCTCGTTTTATCAATGTTAAACCTTTTACAAATGCCTGTGAACAGTTTTGATTCAAACTGTCGACCTTGGTCTGTGTGAACCTGTCTCGGCACACCAAAACGGCAAATGAACTCGTCTACAAAAATTTTAGAGATCGTTTCTGCTTCTTGGTTTGGTATTGGATATGCCTCCGCCCATCTGCTGAAATAATCTGTGAGAACAAGGATAAATTTATTTCCAGAAGTTGTAATAGGCAGAGGACCAAGAATGTCCAATGCAACCCGTTCTAAGGGTGCGCCTACCAAATACTGTTTCATCGCCCCTCTTGCTCGTTTTTGTGGACCCTTACGTGAATTGCATATTTCACACCTTTTGCACCATTGCTCTATATTTTCCTTATATCCCGCCCAATAAAATCTGCTTGAAACCCTTGATAGTGTTCTGTGAACCCCAAAATGGCCTCCTACTGGGTCGTCATGCAACATTTTCAAAATTTCCTCTCTCCAACATGAAGGAAGAATCAGCTGCTTCATCTCTGAGTTTATATTAGAAATCCATTCTCTATATAAAACATTATTGATCAATTTTAGTTGATCCCATTGCGACCAGTAAGTTTTTAGCTCTTTGCTCTGTACTGAAATTTCTTCCCACTTCGGCTTCTCATTACTTTCAGATTTCATTTTTAATATGAGCTTAATCACTTCATCATTTTGTTGTGCTTCTGTTATTTCATCCATGTTCTTACTTTGTATCCATTGGTTGCTCTGTTCGGAATTTTCAAATTCTATTTCTTCGCCTTGTAACTTGTCTGCCTTCTTGGTTACCCGCAAGTGACAATCGACAGTATCTAAGTCATTAATCGTGCTTTCTTTTGAATCCTGGCGGTTGCAATGAGTGCAGTGGATACATGGTCTTCGTGAAAGTCCATCGGCATTCAAATGCTGTCGACCTGGTCTGTGTTGTATTTTGTCATAAGAGGAGAGAACCTCCAGCCATCTGGCCATTTGACCTTCTGGGTTTTTGAAGTTCATGAGCCAGTGCAGTGCTCCGTGATCAGTTCTTACTAAAAAATTCTTACCATACAAGTAATGATGATAGTGTTTAACTGACTCTACAATTGCGAGCAATTCTCGTCTTGTGACGCAATATTGACGTTCTGCTTTGCTGAAACTTTTACTAAAATAAGCAATGACGTGTTCTCCGTCGTTTTGTTCCTGCGGAAGTACTGCTCCAAGACCAAACCCGCTAGCATCTGTATCTAGTATAAACTGCTTTCCCATGTCTGGGTAACTTAATATCGGTGCTGAAATCATGAATTGTTTTAATTTATCAAAAGAGTCTTGACATATTTCACACCATTTAAACTCTTTGCCCTTCTCAGTCAATTTATGTAGGGGTCTAGCTATATCTGAAAAATTCTTAATAAATCTCCTGTAATAGCTACAAGTTCCCAAGAAACTACGTACGTCATGAACAGATAAAGGTATAGGCCAATCTTTGACAGCGCTAATTTTTTGAGGATCTGTGGATATACCATCGCCTGATACAACATGACCCAGGAAAGTTACTTTTTCTTGTAATAAATCACATTTCTTTGGAGAAATTTTCAAGCCTGCCTGTTCAATCTTAGATATTACCAACTCTAATCGTTCGATGTGCTGCTCAAAAGACTCCGAGAAGATAATGATGTCGTCTAAGTACAGTAGACATATGTGCCAATTCAAACCCGCTAGGACGCATTCCATCAACCGTTCAAAACAAGCGCCTGCATTGCAAAGACCAAATGGCATTTGTCGAAACTGGAAGAGCCCTTGCTTTGTGACAAACGCCGTTTTTTCTCTATCAACTGGGTCGACCGGGACCTGCCAATAACCACTTTGAAGGTCGATAGTTGAGTACCAAGATCCATGGAGGGCCTCTAGACAGTCCTGCGTGCGCGGAAGTGGGTACGAGTCACGTTTTGTAAGACTGTTAATTTTTCTGAAGTCAATACAGTAGCGGACGGACCCGTCTTTCTTCCGGACCAACACAATAGGGGCTGCCCAAGGACTCATTGATGGTTCTATTACCCCAGCATCAAGCATTCGACTCAACTCGCGATCTGCTTCCTCTTGCATTGTAACAGGTAAGCGCCTCGGGTTTTGTTTGACTGGAGTTGCGTTTCCTGTGTTTATCTTGTGTTGTATCATATCAGTACAACCCAAGTCGTTTTTAGACTTTGCAAACGCATTACTGTGTTTCTGGAGCAATCTTTGAAATTGCAATGTTTGCGTCTCCGATAATAATTTGCTACCTGATTTAAATAAGTCTACCAGATGATCTGGTAAGCTGTCGCTATTGCCGTTGTTTGTAATCTTATCAGTAAGCTTGAATATATTTTGACTAGCAGCCGCAGTTTCGCATGCTGGTTCCGTGACATCTGCATATGCTTGACATTCAGCTAGACATGTATTCTTTTGAACCGTTTTTTTAAAGTTACTTGTATTAGCAATCCTTAAAATTATTCGTCCTTGACTAGGATCGACTAAAGATCTGGCGACTAATAATTTATCTTTTGTGTCAACAGGCTCTACTGTAGCCTGTACTAAATGAGTAGAATCACCTACCACTTTACTAAACACTAAAACCTCTGATCTTGGGGGTATTACTGTAGTTTCCTCTGTTGCAAGCTTAAAAATGTTTACCATATTACTCTCTTTTTGACATATAATTTCCATATTTTTACTGCCAATGGTTAGTTTACTCTCCCTTATGTCAAGTTTACAATCTTTGTTATACAAAAAATTGTAACCAACAATAGCAGGCGCGTCGATATCTGCAATCACAAATCGTTGTTGAAATTTCTGACCATTAATTTCAATATCAAAATCGGCCTGCCCGAAAGTTGTTATTATCTCTCCATTTGCCAGTTTCAACTGTACCCCCTTATAAATTCTGTCTGGTCTCTGTGACTCCGGAATAGACAAAAATTTCCTGACATGAATGACTGTCAAGGTCGAACCGGTGTCTATCAAACAATTTACAAAAATACCATTAATTTTTATCTTAAAGTATAAACTATCATTTATGTCATTATTTAATTCACACTTTTTGTGTGGCCCCTCATTATAAAAAACATCGGCTAAAGGAGGGCCCAACTCTTTAGCCACTAACAGTTTCCCGACTTAAAGTTATCTGTCTGTGTACCCTGGGACCATTTTGAAGTTTCAAACCTGTTGTTTGGCAAGTATTTGCCATTTTTCTGCATGTCTAGAAACTTTCTGCAATCTCTCTTAAAATGACCCGCTTTTCCGCAAAAGTAACACAAAAAGTCTGTCTTTTGTGATTGATTAGGACCTCGATTACTTTCTATCTTGGCTATTCTATCCATTATGCTGTTCATCTGTTGATAATCATCTTGTTCATCTACATCTATCATTCCCGTTTGCATTCGTAATCCAGCGCGATTATTAAATTTACGTCTGTGTCCATTGGCAAACGCCTCAAATTCAAGTCCTATCCTAACACTGTCATCTATTGAAATAGGCTTTCCCTGAAATATGGCCCACTCTAAATCTGCGTCATTTAGAGAATCTATGAAACAGTCACGGGCAAGCTGCTCACGAACTTCCATAGGGGCAGTTGGATATGCTAACCGTGTTAACTTTTTGATGTCCTGAGCGAGCTCCGGAAGTGATTGGTTTTTTTCTCGAGTTGTACTCTTCATCTGCGCTCTATATAGTTCAGCCTGATTGCTTGGTTGAAATCTCGAAGCAAGAGCAGTGACTAAATGAGTGAAGCTTCTCCTGAGATCTGGTCTTAGGTCACTAAGAATAGCCTGTGCTGAACCCCGTAAACATGTTGCCAATTCTAGCGCTTTTGTTATATTGTCCCAGCCATTAATTTCCGCTACCATCTCAAAATGTACAAGATAATCTTGCCAGCTACTGGTTCCGTCGAAAGTTGCTGGTTTCTTATTGCTACTGTATGATTTATTACGCGAATTATTTCCTCTCATAACCGTGTTATCACCCCTATGATTATCTCCATAATTATTTGTCATACCATATGAACCCTGGCTAAACCCTTGATTATCGCGATAACCAAGTATATCCCCACCCGTAGGTACTGTCCTGAATGACTCCCGTGCATGGCCAGTGCACTCCCTGGGATCTTCTGTACCAGTGTGGATCTTCCATGGGTTCCCCCGCATGCCTTCTGAAGGCACCGTATGTGTCCATTTTGGACCCTGAGAGACTTCCTGTAAAACCTCCACCCCTGTGAAGTCCTTTGGAGCTCGCTCCTCTGAACGACTTGGGCTATAAAATCTAGGAAAAGGCGCCCGTTGCCGGGTTAAACGCTGGTTTTCAACATCGCCTATTCCAGTATTTATGTGTATGTCTCCCCTTCCATGGGATACCTCCTGATTGATAGTTCGCTCACGAGCAACTAAACCAGCTGCGACTTTATCTCCATAAACCGCCCTGCCAGTAGGTTCATTGATCTGTATTAAATCTTCATTATAATGATCAGTTCTGGTATTTTCATAACTGGTTCCCGGTTGGTCATATATACATCGTTGTTCTTGTCTTTCGTAGCAACCTTCTCCGGCTTTCTTTACCCGTATCTGTACCTCTCCTGTTGGTGTAGCATTGATGTATGGTTCGGAGGCAGATGCGGGGAGTCTTGGTCCCTGGGCATGACCTTGGTCTGACGGCTGCTCTAAGTCCAGCTGCAAATATTGAGGTTTCTCTAGAAAAGTCCGTGCATATGATTCTTCACAGTCCGACATTTTTAACGGCAATCTTTATTTTTATGGAGATTGGATCCCACCGCTGCCACCAAATTGTAGCGGGTCGAGGGTTGGTAGCGTTTCTTTATTGTCTGTTGCCTGGTATATCAGATACTGTGACTGCTATGCGGAGGACAATATATACTATTGGACTGCTGGTAAACAGTTGTCTCACTAATCGATTAATATTCAGCTCAACTGCCGCCGTGGTCTTGTTTGTATAGGTAACGATAGCAGAAAGGGGGTGGGGTGGGTAGCCTAACTAGCTGTATAAATAGCGGGTTGGCGTTTCAATAAATACAAAGTCGTATCTCGAACTTAATATGTATAATTTAATAAGTTAGACTGACGAGTTATTCAGCATTACATATTTATATGATTTATATAATCAATAAGTTTAACAAATAACTATATTATAACAAGACTCTGTTATAGCCACAACTTTATACAGGAACGAAATATATAGTCAATAACAACTGGTTACTTCTCTGGTACCTGTGATAGTTACAAAAGGGGGGAGTGGGGTTGGGGCTGGGGTAGCTCTGGTTCAATATGGGTAAGTGGACTGGTAATAACCAAAAGTACTTAATAAATAATCAAAGCATATTAAAATCCTTACAGATCCTTACACATTTTAGCATAAATTGAACACTTAAGTTAATATATTTAAGGAATATTGTAGAAGATATTTAACAGTTTATAGTTAAATATGACGGTTTTCGCGGTGTTCCGCAATCGGCGGTACTGTATAAATATTCACAATGAACTTTCTTATTTAGCTAGCGTGATCCTAATAAGCCTTTATAATAAAAAGATCTAGAATAAAATATTAGCAATAATCCTAAAAATCCTAAATTATTAGAACCTAACCTTAACGAAATAACTGGATATATATAAATTCTCTATTTCTGCTAGTTTGTTTATAATTTAACAATATGGCTGCCCAGGAGGAACAAGACTCCATAAGAGAGAATGTCGCGCATGAATTTATAGTACACGACACACTTTGGACACGATTTGGACACACTTTTGACGTTCCTAACGTCAAATGACGTCACGACACAAACTGCACTGTAAACATACGGGGACTTTTACAAGACTTTGTAAATAAACAATGGCGGCCCCCAGGGTTGAAGTGACCCGTTAATAAAAAGGGATAAAAGCTACATGTCTCGGAGACTTATGATCGTTGATACCGGTATAACTACAACAAGGAACCAGAGAATCACGTTAGTTTTACTTGACTGTAAGTTAAATGTACAACTCGTACATTAAAATGGTAAATTCTACACTTGTCACATACATCATACAATTATAAAAATATATAGTCTTTGGATTTGTCCCCATTTTCCGTATCATTTGCCTTTCCATCTATAATAGTATTTACATTTCATTACACAATATAAAGAACGTGACCCACAAAAGACATGATCAAACATGAATAAGTTAGAATTACAAATCCGTAACAATATGTATATGTATATAACATACTAGTAATATTTCGTTAGCTTTTAATTTACTGATAACAAAATCAATATTTATACCAATAAAAACAATATTCGATGATCTTATTACAGTGTTGAATAGACACAGATATAACACAGACTGAAAATATGTTTTAAATATTAGCTCTCAAGGAAACACTACAGGCTGCAGGAAGACATGTCACTCTAACCGAAGAAACTTATTTTGCTCTCCATACACATCAACTTTTGTTCTTACACTAAAATGCCACATTGATGGTCAAGCATCAGAAAAGAACAATTTCAAAGTTATGATTTGACCAAGTATGGAATGGAAACTTCTCACCTAGAGGCTTGACATCTTCTCTTTAAAGAAAAACTTACATTAAAGTTTTCAATGACACCCAGTTTGCATGTTTTTTCTTGAAGCATTTTTTGTTTGAAAAGAATAATATCTTAGATTTTTGATGAAACGAAAATTACTTAACACTCCATCCATATGCTTTAAGATTTCTTAAAAAGACCTTCAAAGACAATACAAGTTCACTATATCTACTTCTCCTTTCTACCTTCTTGATTATCTAATTTGCATAAAAATGAAAAAAATATAAAATAACCATACGCTATACCGATAAAGTACGGTCTCATTGGACTGAGTGGTCTTTAAGATGATGTTAATGTACGATCACAAACATGTTACCCATAAGATGTAAAACATGAAAAAAATCTTGAATAATCAATATGAATGAAATTCTGTGCAGGATTTGTTACTCGTGCTGTGTGGATGCAGTAGAATGTGACCCCGTGCTTGTAGTGTATGCCCTTATATATTTTAGTTATTGGTTGTTTGCCTGTGAGAGAGCTTTCACATGTTTATATCTTTATTGTTTACGATGTTGGAATGTATTGATACTCATCCACGCCTGCTATTTTTTATTATTGCCCCCTGCTATGGTTTTTATTAGATTTCTTACAACCACTGTTTTTGCCCTGTGTTTGTTATACATGTCAGTTTTGTTATATTTAAGTCCATACGTCGGGCCTTTTATTACAGTTTTTGTAAGAGTTCTTTACTGCACTCCTAATTACTCCCTATTCCGTAACTGTGATCCTCATTCAATGTTACAACCTCCGGTCTTTTGTATTGATCCTATACCCCTATTAAATAATCATGATTTTACGGAATGGAAAAAATATTATCAACAACACAACTTCTAGGTTATCTACGTGCATAAATAAACGTATTGGTAATGCCACTACAGCCAGATTATTTAACAAAAATGCACGTGGATATCCACAAATTTTCCCGTGCAATGCCAAAAAATGACTAACATGTTTTAGATTAACTTCTCAAAATACTATAAGGTCAACAGTGAACGGGAGAACCTTTTCGCTCTCCTTTTCCTGTGATATTACCTGAAAAACTCATATATATGTGGTAACTTGAACCCAACCTAAGTGTGGTATTCAATATGTGGGACAGACGGGACGAGAGTATTTCAGAAGAAATCAAGAACATCTGTACCACTTTCGTAGACCCAAAAAATTCAAAAGTTTAGTATATCAGCATTTAGATAAGCATAATCATAATCTGAAATATATAAAATTCCAACCGCTCGAAACCGTTCAAAAACAACCAGGAGAATCGCACAAGCAATTTGAAAAATCACGCGAAGTTCGCGAATTGTTTTGGATAAAAAGACTTCAAACAGCTTATCCTCTCGGTCTAAATGATAAAATATTAGGGCAGGGGAACATATCTAAAACTCATATCGATGTCATTAATATTGTTGATAAACGACTTAGAAATAATAGGTCTCATGGTAAACGCAAAAACCGCATTCAACGTATTAAACATCGTATAAATTATACACTTGCTGATCTGTTATCTATAATAAAGAATAATGGCAGACATCAAGTATTATGCAAACTGGGTCAGATACCTATAAGTAAATTATATGCTATTTTTCTGGAGTGTGATAAAATTTCTTTTTTAGCCCATTTTATGAATACACCCGTATTATTACAGCTTTTTGTCATCACAGGCTTTTTCCTATTATGGATAAACCTGAAAATCATAAACGACATTTTCTCAAATTAAAATATATAAATAGAGGTATTGATTTTATTAATTTGTCTAGCATATTCAATGACTCTTCTGTCTATAGCTTAATACCTCCATATTTTGATAATATAGAACAACCCATTATTTCGTATTCTTATAAAAAACCGAGCAGAAATTTGATTTTCAATTATACGTCAATTACAACAGACGTCAATATAGAAAATAATGTTCCTTCCACTTGAGATTGCGAAACATCTAGTTTTAAATATGTTCCCTATGGTCATGTTATCACAGGAGACCTCAACATAGTCGATGACCGTGAAGTCATAACTTTTCTAAAGAAAGGACCGAAATACCGTCCTCCATCTAAAATAGATTGGAAACAGTGTCGTCAGGTCATTAAAGACGCTCTGTCTGCCTATTGTAAAAATTGGTGCAAACGTGAAAAATCCCATAAAAAATCTTTAGACAGTTATTTGAATAAAATTATGAATACTGTTGATATTCGAATATCTCATTTAGAAAACAATTCTGAAATTAATAATAGGAACCATGATATACCCATTTCTAGAATAAAAAACAAACTCGAGGTACTCGCAGAGCGGTTTGTGTTCGTACCGGCAGACAAGGCAGCAAATAATGTAGTGGTGGTGTGACGCATATACTACACGAAAGTTCTTCAAAACGAAATTATCAATTCCTCTACATTCAGGTCAGTGCGCACCACAGAGAGTCAAATCGTTAACAAGCATACCACTGCCACTGCCCAGCTTAAAGCATCTTCCGAACATTTGAAAGTCCCTACCATGTACTGGTTACCGAAATTACACAAAAAACCGTTTAAATTCCGTTTCATCTCCGCTTCGAGTAAGTGTTCTACTACTAATCTATCAGTGCTTCTAACCACCTCCCTTACTACTATCAAAGAACTGGTTATTAACTTTTGTAATAAAGCTTATGAAAATAATGGTATTAATTATTTTTGGAGTGTTAAATTTTTTTTAGAGGTTTTAGATAAAATACATGCTTTCAATGGTCCTTACAATTCTGTTGACAGTTATGATTTTTCTATTCTGTACACTACACTTCCACAAAATCTTATAAAGAAAAAGTTTTTGAAATTGATAAAATGGTCTTTCGAAAAATCTCATTGTAATTTTATTTGTTGTAACTCGTTTAAGGCCTTTTTCTGTAACGAAAAAGGAAAGTATGCTAGATACACTTACTGGAAATGTGAGGATATGATTGAAGCTTTAAACTTTCTGCTTGATAACATTTATGTACGTTTCGGCGATAAAGTGTATCGTCAGGTAGTAGGTATTCCTATGGGCACCAACTGTGCCCCTTTAATAGCAGATTTATTTCTATATTGCTATGAATCTCAGTTTATGACCAAACTCAGTAAAGACCCATCATTGTTACATTTGGTTGATACATTCAAAAATACCTACCGTTATCTGGATGATATTTTTTCGTTGAATAATCCAGAGTTCTCTAAATATACTTCAGAAATTTACCCAAACGATCTTACTTTAACTAAATCTAACAAAAACAGCAGCAGTTGTCCTTTTCTAGATTTAGACTTTTCAATTTCAAACGGGGAACTTCACACTAAAATTTACGACAAAAGAGACGATTTTTCATTTCCTATTGTTAATTTTCCTTTTTTAGACGGCGATGTGCCTTTGGCTCCATCATACGGTGTTTATATATCGCAACTCGTTCGGTTTGCCCGTGTGTGTTCTGATGTCATAGATTTTAACGAACGTAATCAATGCATCACTGGTAAATTGTTGTGTCAGGGATTTCGATACCATAAATTACTCAAAACTTTTACTAAATTCTTTCATAGATACAAAGATTTGATAAGTAAATTTGGCTATACCTGTAGAAAGCTTATTAAAAATGGTATTTCACATCCTAAATTTTATGGTAATATTGTACTTAAAGCGAGGAAATCACTATGTGATCCTTGTAAACTCATCGAACCTTTAAACAAACTTATAAGTAAGGGTTATCGTACCAATATTGTAATTAGATCTCTGAATATAGTTCACATTGGCACTAATATTGATTTTGTCATTAGCAAATTAAAACATAACTAAATTTCATTATCTTTTGAGGCGAGATGTATAGAGACACAGACACGTTAACTTTTGTTTCTATAGAAGTCGCTCTTCACTATACTACTACCTGTCGATACATTTATTTTTGGCATTGCACAAGTCATGTCTTCTTTGACTATTAATGACGTTAAAATACTAAATCCCTGTGATGTGTTTTAGTCGATTTTAGTATCTGATGCATGATTTTTTACTATTAATTGGTTTTGGCTTTTAACTAGCTGTCAGTAACTGCGAGTACTCTCAAATCGTATTTTCTTGTTAATTCGACCTGTTGATACTGTTTATAATGCTTTTTTTGTTATTTTTTATTTATATGGATCTTGTCTGTACACCAGCTTTGATTATTTGTAATATCCTCAATTTTTCACTTATTCTTACAACATTTGTATAAACTTCAAGATTATAAAAAACCGGTTTTTTTCTATAGTGAACATTGATTGGTTAAATATTTCTCAGTGTGTTTGAATTTGTTTGTCAGCTTTTTGGTCATGAATGTTTGTCTCTAATATTTATTTAACTGTGCATTTGTATTCAGATATCGCAGATCAAATTTATTCGTTCATTGTGTAATCATACGTTTTTTGATTGAGTTAAGTCTGCCAATTGATATTTTATCGTTTGTTTTTCTATGTTGTGATGTTATGCTATTGTTTCGGAAAAAGGGAGAAGGTTTGGATCCATTAAAACGTTTAATCCCGCTGCAAATGTTTGCACCTGTCCTAAGTCAGGAATCTGATGTACAGTAGTTGTCGTTTGTTTATGTAATATATACGTGTTTCTCGTTTCTCGTTTTGTTTATATAGATTAGACCGTTGGTTTTCCCGTTTGAATGGTTTTATACTAGTAATTTTGGGGCCCTTTATAGCTTGTTGTTCGGTGTGAGCCAAGGCTCCGTGTTGAAGGCCGTACTTTAACCTATAATGGTTTACTTTTTTAAATTGTTATTTGGATGGAGAGTTGTCTCATTGGCACTCACACCACATCTGCCTTTATCTATTATTCACATATTTTGCATTACTTTCATACAATATTGGTACAATACACAGCTTTACTAAAACAAAAGCATGAAATATATTTGCCCAAAATTTCTACAGGAAAAAATAGAGACAATATATACATAATGAAGTATTTTGTTGGATAAGGAAAATAAAGATAATAAATGAAAATAGCAAGATTTTAATAAAAGCTTAAAAATACAAAAGAAATAAGATTTTCAAAATATAAAGCAGGACAATTCAAGCAAAAGCTCTATAAGCATAATATTAAACCTTACAATAGTTGAGATAAACTTATTTTACTACATCTAAATGTTTTTAACTTAATCAGTTCTTTTAATGTAGTTCAGTTTTAACTAGAGAGGCTTATCCCTTCTACCCACCCAGTCTTCCTCGTTAGGAGTTAATGCTATTCCTCAATTTTTTTCTCTTAGTTTGTATATAGTTAAAAAAAAAAGAAAACAAGTTTTGAATGGAAAAAGACTGACGTTTGTCTCTTTTTTTCATACATCGCGCTTTTCATATATGACCAAAAAGCGTGTGGAATGTTTGGCTTCGGATAGATCAGCTGATCAGCCTTGATGGCTGGATGACATTTGCACCGTAGTGTTGATATTATTTGTTTCCGAGTACTTTCAAACTGTACAGGTTGGGATATTTTGCTGCATTATTATAATCAATGGTACTTACGTCTCATTCGTAAAAAAAATCTTAGAGGAAATTGAGTAAATGCTTAGTGATGTACCAACAAGCAAAATGTAATTTGTGCTTTATGTCTTCTGATGAGTGAATTTATGAAGAAAATAATTGTTTGTTGGACACCCAAAATGTCTGTAAAAAACGATAAACCAGAGTTAAATAAATCATCAAATTTACTTTATCGGGTCTATTCATAGTATTAAAAAAATTACAGAAGAAAACACTCAAATTGATGAAAAACCAACAAGGACAAAAAACGAAAAACAACGAAAAGACGAACAAATCCACAAAACACTTCATAAAAAACTTAAATTTCACTCTAATGTTTCAGATTTGAATATTTCAAAGTTAAAAATTAATCGCTTACTCCTGATAATCTTTTGAATGCACAAATGCATCATGCCCTTTCCCCCTGCATATTCTGTGCACTTTACCATTATCATTTTCTTATTACCGAAACACTAGAAATACAAATATCGAGCCTCGTTTTCCCCTACATATACAAGAACAAACTCCGGTAAACAAATTAATTTGGTGATTATACTATAGTTATGTCATGCTTTGTAATAATGTGTGTACATTATATTGCGCATACTTTAATTTTGCGTTGTTTATTATCTACCATTAAAATTTGCATTGAAAAACACGATTTAAGAAAACTGTCGCTTCTTCACGGAACTTGATATCAATGAAAGCGTATATAAAAGGATTCACGATATTATTAATAATAAACATATGATATAAAAACATGAATGAAGGTCTTTCTGTGTTTGACATTTTCTCCCAAAAATCTTTGTTTAAACCTTCAACCAGAAGCAACATCACTATCGGCAAAAAACTAAATATAAAAACCAAAGTTATAACAAAAAACATAATCGACAATTTGTGAGTTATTCGACGATTATCTTTTTGTCTCTTTTCGGATCCAACAAGTTGCGATAGAGTCGTTTGGGGATCGTTTTCCAACCGCTGTTCTTTACTTGAACTTGGCAGTTTAATATCTAGATCGGCAATGATATCATTCTGATCATCACAACTTTTTCCGGTTGTCGATGCGCCACCTTCATCAGTTTTTGGCATCGAATTTCTGAATTCTACTCTACTACTTTTACATGTGTTCCTCTTTAATTGACGAAAGACTGTACTTCCAATTAATAAGTATAATACAATAAGTGTTGTTACTGTTGCAACAGCAAGAATACCTAAAACAATGGCATATACAGCTCTTTCTAATTGGTGTCCTTCTTTTAATTTGCCACAACGTGTTCCCTTAATCCCAGTAGTGAGGCTATGAAATTGAACAGAACCGTAAACAAACGGTATCGGCAATGCAACTAACGATGACATAACTATTGTTAATATCAACGCAGTTCTCTTAACATGAAGGGTTAATTCTCGTTTCAGGGGCAAACACACTTTCAGATATCTCTGTACTGCAATTGTAACTAATAATAGAACTGGAACAAATGTTGTTAGTCCGACAAAGAACTGTGTCGTTTTACACAAAATATTGTGTGTAAATGTAATTTGGTTAAGACATTGAATAATCATGTAAACGCCGCAGTATATCGTTGCTATCAGGTCATAAGCAGCTAAAATCGGTATGAAATATCTTTCATCTGATGGTTCTTTCATTTGAAAAGAATAGACTAGCAAAACTAAAACATTTCCGCATGTTCCAAGTACAATGTAGATCGAAAGTATAACAATGTTTGGTATAAGAGTTTTTGTTATCATGTCATTCCATTGAAAAACTGTAATGTTATCCATTATTTTATATATTTTCCTCTGATGTAATGAAGCAAAAACACTCCATACCATTCCACGCTTTTTACATTAAATGTCATTATTTTCAAGGAACGATACCTTCCGGCTTGAAAATTAAAAAAAAATGTGTCCTTAATTAGATAGTTATTCAAAACATCTAATAAGGAAATACGGTTTATAACATAAAATGTACACCATTCATTCATTTTTTTTCGTTAAGGATTATGGCGTGTCAAACGTTGCAATATATAAAAAAAATATATGTTCATAAAAATAATTAATTGTTTATAAAAGAAGAAAAAAATGTTCATAAAAAATATAAAGTCAAAAAGTCAAAATATATTTTCAAGAAAAACATAGATCCTCGTTGTCAATTCAAATGCAGCTTACATCGGTATAGAAAATATCTTATATGACGACCCTTTCATACGAAAAATATAAACCAACAAAACTTAAACATTTCGACAGGTGCAAAGAACGACATTGACCGGGAATGCTCAAATATTTGTTTTTATATCATTTCCTTCAATTCAGAAACTGTAATATTATACATTTTCTTATATTTCCCGGATTGAGTGAGCAAGGTATTCTTCATTCCATTCCCCGCTTAAACGTCATTCTTTTCGACGAAATTGTAGATGTGCAAATTTTAATTAAAATTGCGATACCTTCCGGCTTAAAAAAAATATATGTTTCCTCGCTTAATTTGTTATTTAATCATCTAACAAGGAAACTGGTTTTTTTAAGCATAAATAGTACACAATCTATTCCATTTTATTTTTAGTATAAGCTTATGGAGTGTCAAACGTTTCAAAAATCACAGAAAATAAGATATATGTGCATAACAATACAAAGTGTTTAATAATGATATTTGTTTATAACAACAAAATATATATTTCAATATATAAAAATGTGTTAAAAAATTAAATATATGCATAAAAAATAGAATATGTTCATATACAAAAGGTTGTATATGTATATTAGAACATGTACAGGAAAAAGCTAAATGACAAACAACTCCACGAAATCATTGTTAACTTGTGCCAAAAAGTTATAACTTGGTAATGAATGTATATTATTTAAATATATGGATTTATTTAAGTTGTTTACAGCTACATCAACATTTGTAGGAAAGAAAAAGTTCAATGTTTTATTTTTAAAGTGGATACATGTATATTTTGTAGTGTTTTCTTTTCATGTCGTATTGACCATTATAATATAACAAGTGTACCCTTTATAGGGAATATATATGAGGGTGTATCAATTTGATGAAGTATATCTTCCTCCTTAGTCGATAAACTTCTTTACGGTCGACATATCCTCGTATAGACCCAAAAAAAAGAGGCTTCAATTATTGTATTATCATCATCAATACATTTGTACAGAAAATAAAAATGAATAGAGGAATTGATAAGAACATTTTTTATTTTATTTTATCATTCCTCAGAGCTTCCACAAGTCTTCGTCGTAACAGGTCCTTACTCTGAACACATTTGTCATAGACTTTCTTTGACATCAACATCAACTGGTGTTTATAGACCTCAACTTGTTTGAACAGCTCGTTTATGTCACAACGTTTTTTTGATTTTAACGAAAAAAAATCTCTGTTTAACTGAAAAAATATCTCACCAGGGTTTTCAATATAACAAACTAGTTAAAACGTTCAGTTAACTTTAATCATCAGTACAAGGAAATCATTCGTATAAATCAACATGAAGACATCTTAAATGTTTAGGTATTTCACATTCAATCTTTTATGGCAATTTTTTATACAAAGCACAAAAATTTCGTCATTCACCTCAAAAGCTAATCAAACTTTTAAAAAACTTATTCGGAGGGATTACCCTTCTCATTTTTATTTAGTATACTTATGTTCTTTTTCACGGGTTCAACCTTTTCTATACAAGGCTTAATAACACAAAACACAAATATACTATGGGATGTAGGTTTGCAGCATCCAGTCTTTTAATAATACATTCGGAACATAATAACAACATGTGAACAAAAAATTAGAATGGCAGGTGTTACGCAAAAAACAGTCCTTATCACATTCTCTTCCCTAGAAGTATGATCAACAGCCTGAACAATCTACAAAATATAATTACAAAAATTAGAAACAATTCACAACTACATGTAAATGAATGGATACTGTAACTTTGGACAGTATACATGTGCATCTATTGAATTGAACAATTCTATAAGAAAAATCTTATACGTGTGAAAGACAGTACCTATAGAACAAAAATTGTTTTTTTAAACAAAAACAAAAATAAAAGTCAAACAGACCTTAACAGCGATTGACATAAACGTGTAGACTGATTGAATGCAAACCGTCGAATGATTTAAATCCCGCTAAGATATGCACGGGTGAATCCATCCGTGCAAATTACTACGCATAACGGTATTCGTTAAGCCTTATAAGGAAAAGAAATTTAATTATGTTATTTTTCACGGGTTCAACCGAACATAAAGCATTTCTTTTCTATACAAGGCTTAATAACACAAAACACAAATATACTATGGGATGTAGGTGTGCAGCATCCAGTCGAGACAAAAGGCGACTGTATATAATGAACTTTGAAAATCGTATCTGAAACACCGGTGTTTGCGGATTAAGTAGCGCCTCCGTTTCGTAAACTATGCAAACCAAATTGTTATTAGTCTAACCCTATTGCGCTGAAAGCTTCTCTGGCTCTAGTATAAAATAAAGGCTTATTTATATTAATCAATACTAAGGTATCTTTTTTGGACTGCAAAGAACAAAACAGTACTCAGAAGAATCAATCTTAAGACTTGCTGTCACAATAATGTTTTAAAAAATTAACAGGATAAGTCGGTATATCCGTACTTGCTATCATAACTATACTACCTTGTCTTTAAATTTGTCTATAATTTCAACGTGCATGTTTTATGATAACTTATATCACTCATTCTTATAAGCGAGAGTTCTTTGTAAAAAAAAATCAAGCATAAGCCAATTACCACATACAAAGTGACGTACAGTTGGACAGGTGGGAAATATCATGATACAGGTTAACTAGTTTAAACAATCATATCCGCTGTGGCCAAAATTCTTTTTCTCTTTCTAAGACAATGTTTGACAGTGAAGTGCAACCACGGTTTGGATATAAAAACAGTTCGCGATACCACTTAATTGCGTAAAAGTTAGAATTAAGTATGGACACTGAACAAGCTGACTGTATTAATTCTGTGAGATACAAGGAAACCGTAGATATATTCACTGTCAACATCTTAAAATTGTACTTCCTGCACCAAATATTGAATTTATTAAAATATAAATCGTATATCTTGTTAGTGGAATATGATTTACTCTTTTTAGCTACGTCCATAACTGCAAAAGCTGTATTAAGTAACCAAAGTTTGCGCAACAGTTTGTAGATATCTTTCCATTCCTTACTAACAGAGATCTACAAAAGACATGGAAAGGTATGCAATAGCCTATCGTTGAAAGACAGAAAACAAAGGCCAGTTCCATGATACAAGAGGCCAAGTCTTTTAAACACATGTATACTGTACAATCTACAGTTACAATATAAAAAAAAAAAAAGCGGCAAGGTCCGCATAAAGATTTTTATTTAAAATTCATTCATTCCTTTTAGCATCAAGTTTCTATACAAGACATGGAAAGATATGCAATATCCTGTCCTTCAAGGACAGAAAATCACGTCCAGGTCCGTGATACAAGCGACCAGGTCCGCATATTAAACACATGTATATTGTACAATCTACAGTTACAATATCAAAAAACAAAAAGCGGCAAGGTCCGCATAAAGAATTTTCTATTCAAAATTCATTCATTCATTTTAGCATCAAGTTTTAATACAAGACATGGAAAGATATGCAATATCATATCCTTCAAGGATAGAAAATCAAGGCCAGGTCCGTGATAAAAGCGGCCAGGTCCGCATATTAAACACATGTACACTGAACAATCTACATACAATATCAGAAAACAAAAAGCGGAAAGGTCCGCATAAAGAATTTTTTACTCAAATTCATTCATTCAATATAGCATCAAGTTTCAATACAGGACATGGAAAGATATGCAATATCCTATCCTTCAAGGACAGAAAATCACGGCCAGGTCCGTGATACAAGCGGCCAGGTCCGCATATTAAACACATGTACACTGTACAATCTACATACAATATCAAAAAACAAAAAGCGACAAGGTCCGCATACAGAATCTTTTACTCAAATTCATTTATTCATTTTAGCATCAAGTTTCAATACAAGCACATTTGAAATAAACCTGTATTCGTTGTAAACCGAATTTTCAGAAGATCGGCCAGAAAACTGCTGATTTCAAGTTAGGGACAACCAATGTACCGTTAGCTTTACATAGTTGAATATATTTTACAGTGTAAGCTATTAAAGATACATGTGAAAAGAGCCAATTATTATCGTTTGACCAGTCAAACGTGAATGCATCAATTATAAAAATGATATACCTTTTGTTAAAGGATAAAAAAAAATCTAACTCTTTAATAGACAAAGTATCTAACTTAACTCTAGAGTCACAAGGGGATCGTTCGTTTACCAAGTGAGGTAAGTGTCTTGTCATAATTCTACATGTATTACCTTATGCGGGTGATAATGCAATGATTTTACCAATATCCGCTGCAACTTTCCTCGCAGTCGTATTACAAGGATTTATAAGTGCTAAAGCAAAATAAAAATAAAATCAAAATATTCAAACATTTTTCTGTTCGGGTAAACTTAAAGTACCCCTATGTAAATCCCATACAAACCAAGCCAGTCTTAACGTTTGTATGACTTCTACACATTTTTTCCTTAATTTGGCAATAACCCAGCTGACAATAAATCAGACAATACTTCTTTTGACACTTTTAAACATAATTTTTCAGTATGTTCAAATCCAAGTCCATAATCTAGATAAACAATTATTTTGCATCTTTTACTATGCCAACATTTTACTAGAGGGCATACCATTTTAGTGAAAAAATTGGAAGCTGAGCTCAGCACAAAAGATAAAACTGATGTGTTATATTTAACTTAAGTGTCACTTTTCTATCAAAGCTCAAGAAACTTTTGCGATTCAACATGCATATCTATATGATAGTACCCCGATGATGTCTTTAATCAAACTTAAATGCAAAATGTTAATTTTCTGCATACATTTTGGCCTCTTTTACAACCTCGTATTTAAATTTAAATATCATTTCGTATTGATGTACGTGTCTCAGGTCAACAATCAACCATTCCTTGCCAATCGAGTTGACCTATACCGATAAAGGATTAACAACAAAATGGGGAGTGCTTACTCCCCTGCAAACCAAATCTGCAATTGCATGTTTAACAAAATCTTTATGTTCAAAAGCAGTTGTATTGTTATTCAAAATTACAGAAGTAGGTGCATTGGTAATTTTCAAAAAATAGCCAGATTCAAGTATAGGTAAAACTATTTTTATTTAAATCGGCCAATAAAAGTTTTTCTTCCCAAATTTGTAAGCTATTGTATAATAGACCTTTTACATTTTAAACTTGTACTATCTCATTCTCATACTCATATGTGTCTAAACATAAATTAAAGTCAATCAAAGATAATACCTCATTTGGAACTGCTGATGTTATTAGACTTGTTGGCTTTTTCTGAACAGTTAGACGATCAATGCCCTGTGGAAAACAATGAGAAAGCATCAGCTGTAGAGTTGCTTGTGGGATTCTCAACTTCACACCTATGATGACTCTTGAATATGTACATTCAGGAGAACTTAGGATTTTCTCGTCAGACATGAAGGAGAAAAAGTCAAACAGACCTTAACAGCAATTGAAATAAACGTGTAGACTGATTGAATGCAAACCGTCGAATGATTTAATTCCCGCTAAGATATGCACGGGTGAATACACCCGTGCAAATTACTACGCATAACGGTATTCGTTAAGCCTTATAACAAAAAGAATTTTATTGCAATAGATACTGAAAGACAGTGCAGTTTAGATAATATCTGTTCAATTTACATCGTTCTTTAAAGTAAAATGCAAAAGCAACGGCAGCAATACATAGAGCTTAAAATATATTTCATTAGAAGACCGCCAAGAAGCCCTTGAACATAGTTTAAAGTATGAATTTCATTTATAGTATATATGATTACAGTACATTATCAAAAAATATAATTTTTGCCTCCAATGTAGATAACTATATGGATAATTTCTTTTGTAGACGAAACGCGTGTCTGGCGCAAATACAAAATCTAAATATTGGTTTCTATGATGAGTTTTTATTTAGAACCACCTCAGGGAAAAGATTATCTTAGGTGGGTTTTTTTTCAAATCTTTTAGAATTTGTTGGTCCTCTATGCTCGTCAACTTAGTTCTTTATTTGGCCTTTTTAGTTTTTTTTATTTGAGTGTCACTGATGATTCTTTTGTAGACGAAACGCGCATCTAGATGAAATGCTCTTTGTAAATATTCATCAATAGTTACTCATAAAGAAATGCAAAGAAAGGAAACAAAACATACACCAACGATACCGGGCTTATATAAATTGACAAGCCAGGTTAGCGTTTGTCTACATAAGACTCGTTAGTGTCACTTGAATACAAAAAAATATAACGGTCAATCAAATTAGAAGATGAAAGCATTAAAATAAAAAGAATAAAAAAAACAAGGTGACAAGAAAGGTGAAGCAATATATGCCTGGGAGTAAAACAATAACCCTTAATGTTTTGAATATTTCAATTTTCCTATCAGAATCGAAATAGTTCATCCTACCATGCTATACGGTATGCATCATATTTGGTAACAATTTATAGTCCGCCAATATTACAATAGTACAATAAAGAAAAATTAACAAATCAATAATATGTCATGTTCTCATACTGACTACTGTGCGAGTCATTATCTCCTTTTAAAATGTACACCATCGGTGGTATCACCGAATGAATGTTAACATTCTTCAGTTTTTAGTTGTAAAATTAGTATAAGTAGTACTACGGGTATTATATATAGTTAAGCGGTTATATCAGTATACGTAAAAAAGACAAATGGTTTTAAGTAAACTTTGTTGTAGAAGTTGATACCTTTATTTGTAGAGAAATATAACATTAAATAAATAATTTATGGAGAATTTATTACAGTAAATAATAGAGAGGTAATCAGTGGTGTACTTCAACAAATATCTTTTCCATTACTTAAAGCCTACAGAAATATAAAAACATATTTAATCAAAGTTTACAATAATTTATGTAAAAACGTTTTACTTGATCGATTTTTTGTACAACAGAGTGAAACCACAAATAGCGTAATAATTGTAATTTAAATATTTAAATGTTCCACTCTGATAACTTCGGTCGATCTACCTCATGAAATGTAGTAGTTAATATGTGATCTTTAAAGTTAATGATTTCTTTGATGAACCCGGACGGGAAGGCATAATATTTATAATTCAATTTTACGCACATTTCTTTCTTCGTACATTAATCATAATACAAGATGTTGACAGTGGTAGATGCAATGAGGATTGATTGATTACCAGTGGATTTAATACTTGTTCAACATACTTAACTTGGGAATGATTTTTTTGTAAATATATCTATTAGTTTACCTCATTCATACTGTTAGCAATGGGGATACTAAATAGCTGTCTTTCTTCAGAAAATAAAGATTATGAACATGTAGAGAGGGCTATAACAAGCGAGAATAGGAACACAAATGCACCTTTACCTTACGAGTTTGCAGAGACTGCATGTACAGAAAGCCACGTGTCTGAATCCACGGAAAATATATTAAAGTTATTAGAACCAATTATTAGCATAATTAAATCATCTTCTCGGCCAAAAGTGACGCCATTCAACTTTAGACATGGACGAAAAGGTGTAGTACGAATAGCTAGTTGGAATGTAGAAAGATTCGATGAAGAAAAGGCTGATAATCCAGGAGTTAAAGAAGTTGTGTGTATGACAATTCTAGAAAATGGGTGAGTTTCGTGAAAAAAAAATAAAAAATCAATAGTTGACATGTAGCTGAAGGTACACATTGATGTGCGTCGAAAAATTAAAGAGGGGAAAAGATTAAAAAATAAACAATAAATTGAAGAAGGAAAAAACATACTTTGACGTACAATTTAGACGCCCTTGATAGATCCGAAGAAAAGGGGGTACTAATATTCATTCAAATAGTACCGATTTTAATGAGATGCAAATTTGAATGAAATAAACAAAATCGAATGAAAGAAATGCGGAACAACAGTCCTCAAAACACAGGACACCGATTATGTGAACTATCCTTTACTATAGTGCCTGATATCTAAAGATAAAAGAAACATAGAATACGGGATATATATCTAACAGAGAAATAAAAACAACATTGCTGAGGGTGCTTAGTGTGTAGCTTATAAGTGTGCAGGAACACTCTCACAAGTAGGGACTTTCCGTTTTGAATTTTCCACAGAGTTAAGTATTTTTGTTATTTTACTTTTCTGACATTGGAAATAAATAAATACTTTTGTTTATATAGATTAGACCGTTGGTTTTCCCGTTTGAATGGTTTTATACTAGTAATTTTGGGGCCCTTTATAGCTTGTTGTTCGGTGTGAGCCAAGGCTCCGTGTTGAAGGCCGTACTTTAACCTATAATGGTTTACTTTTTTAAATTGTTATTTGGATGGAGAGTTGTCTCATTGGCACTCACACCACATCTGCCTTTATCTATTAACAGTGAAATTTGTCTTAATTAAACAAAAAATGTAATATAAAAATGTACATTGTATGTTCAGTAATAAAGTGACATAAATAATATGTTTTATCGTTATTTGGAAATAAGGTAAACTATCTATGAGTTTCTTTGTATTAACTTCAATCGAGTTCTAGTATATGCGAAATACTAAATCACCAAACTTTATATTGTACAAATGTATAATAGTATTTATCTAACCTCCTATACATTTCTAGGAATGTGATTGGTTAAAAGCGTCCGCGTGGAGACCGTGTATATTTCATATTAAGTTAGTAGGGAGGCGGGGCTTATTTCATACACGGTTAGTAGTGGAGTTACGTCCCTTTATATTCCTTATTAGGTAGTAGGGAGGCGGGGCTTATTTCATACACGGTTAGTAGTGGTGTTACGTCCCTTTATAAAAACAAAACGGCACTGAGAAAAAATTCGTTTAGGTTTCAATAGACGAAGAAATTGATGATTAAGATTGAAATAAATTAATAAAACACATTTAAACCTATCAAGATGTTATTGTTGGCATCTGTTTTTGTAGGATTAATGGAAATAGTTTCTTAATTCAAACAGTATTAAAGACTTGCTTATTTTGACAGGTCACTAGTCTAAATTTCACACGTTATAGTGATAGTCGGTAAGATAAATTCGTTACATAGTGTGCTAGTGACGAAATACGGTATATGGGGTCAGTAAATTCTATATTGGAATTCGAGCTTCGCTCTCATCCCATATGGAATTTACTGACCCCATAAATACTGTATTAGGTCACTAGCACACTATGTAACTAATAATATTCTGCGAAAACAAGTTTCAGGATACGACAAAGGTAAAAGTGTAGTTAACAATATTTCACCATACACATATGTAACTACGACAATTAAAAGGTTCATGTTATTTTTTGTGACAAAAATATTGCTCAACCTAAAACAATTTTAACCGAAACAATGCATGTACTCATTCCCACGGTATATGTAACAAACTGAAGAAAGCAGTTCCTTTAAAAAGAACCAATAAACGTAATAGAATGGTGTTGCAAACCCTGAGGAGAGTGGCCGAGAAAAAAGAATAAGAATAAAAAGGATGATATATATAATTTATAATATATATAAATTATAATCCTGGTACCTTTGTTAATTATATCTACCGTTAAATTTCAGATTTAGTTTAATTGCATTTCAAGAGCTTGCTGATATAAAGGCCCTGGAAAAGGTATTTACCATTAAAATGTACATCTTATTTTTCTGTACAATGTAGTTGTTTTGTTGTTTCTTTTATTTTCAAGATTTTGTTTTCGAATCGGAAATCACAAGGCTTATTCAACTTTCCCTTATTTCATTGCTGTTTAGAAATGGTATGTATCTCGGGGAGTGTTCTGTATTCATGATGTATGATGTATATAATGTGTTATCTACAAAAGGCGATATTTGTTTAAAAAAATCCATTTCATTTCAAACTATCCGTATTTGTTGCTGCATTTTTGTTCTTATCAAAGCACACAAGAAGTCAGTTAAGAAATGCGGGCTTAACTAGCTTAACTTAAATCAATAGTTATCATTAAATGTGCGTTTTAAAAAAAATCCAAAATAAACAGACAACACTATGACTAAAAATAGGAAAAGACCAATGGACAAACAACAGTGCATAAAACACAACATAGAAAACCAAAGACTGAGCAACACGTACCCCTCCAAAAAACTGGGGTGATCTCAAAGGGTCCGGTAGGGTAGGCAGATCCTTCTCCACATGTGGCACCCGTCGTGTTTCTCTTGTTATTAATAACCCGGTAATAGGTCTAATTCGGTAGGTCACATTCAGGAAAAAGGGTACGACAAAAAGTATTCTGACAATGAAATGTTTTCCTAAAAGTATATATTTTTTAACGACTTTTTCAAAATATAATTGTAAAAAACAGTATAGAAATAAGAAACCACTAGGGTTGAAATGATAAGCAATTATTTGTACCATTTTACACATGAAAATGTTATGTTTTGGATTGTAGATTTGTGAAGAGCTGAATAACCCATCCTTGTCCTGTACAAGGGATTGGCCAGGACATCGTGGCGAGTGGCAGTATGTCGTATCAGATGCTACTGGGAGGATGTACCGAGTATGTCACCTCTTTTTTTCTGTAGAAATAACAATAACAATTGTTCCATTTTTCATTCATATTTACAAAACAATGATTTAAAAGCTTTCTGCAATTCTAAGATTTGAATTTAATTTTTAGGATCTTCAAAAAGGTATGCAACACAAAGAGTACAGCTGGATTATTTAACAAAATTAGGTACCTCTTGGATTAGAATTAATATAAATTAGTCAGTACCGCTGATGCTGGTATCTCGGACGTTACGCTAACGCTTTGGTACAGGAGACAATAAAATGAAGAGACATTAATGAATACACAATCCCATCTTCCTCAGACAAGGTCCCCAAAATATGATTAGCATAAATTGAATAATATTAAATTGAAAAAAAGAAGTTTTGCTGGTTCTTTTTTAGGTTTTAGATATAGGAAGATGTGTTGTGATTGCCAATGAGACAACTCTCCATCCAAATAACAATTTTAAAAAAGTAAACCATTATAGGTCAATGTTTATATGTTATACTGGTCTTATTGTTATAGAGTATGGAATACAACGGCTATTTATACGACACAGCCAGAGGTATAACATTAAATCATTCAGCGTTGCTGGAAAAACCAAAAACATCACCAAAACCATTTACTAGGTCACCATTTATAGGAACTTTTAAGGTAAGTTTAATCTACTAAAACTTTAATAACATCAATAACAAATACTTAATACATTAATCAACTTCCTTCACTTCGATAAATATGTATCCTCGATTAAAAATATAAACTCCATTATACTCAAAATATTCAGAGAGGGCAATAGTACATAAATAAGGTTATTAGAATTACCCAAGATATTGAATAGTCATAAAATAGAGAATAGAATGGGAAATGGGGAATGTTTCAAAGAGACAACAACCCGATCAAAGAGCAACAAACAACAGAAGGCCACTAATGGGTCTTCAGTACAGCGAGAAAATCCTGTACCCAAAGACCTTTTTTTACCTAAACAAAAAGGTGTACCTGACTTGGGACAGATGCAAAAATGCGTCGGTGTTAATGAACAATCTTTGTGATATATCAACCCTCCCCTTATACCGCTAGTCAATATTGAAAAAACAAGCACACAGTATAACGTACAGTCAAACTCAGTTCAATGTCAGAATATGATACAAAAGAAACTAATCAAAATGAAAATGACACATAAATTAATAAAGGACTACTAGCAGTTACAGTCATGCCAACTCCAGACCTCAATTTAACGGATTGAAATATTATGTCTTCATCATGATATGTAAATATAAGTATGCAACAAACCGCATGAACCACCAATTCCTTCAAAAAGTAAGAGATACACACAAAAACTATTTTACAACAAACAACATCAGGTCCTGATTTAGTGCAGGAACATAACGCAGTGGAACTTCACATGCATTCATATTTGTTTGTATAAACATATTTTGTAGAAGTAAAAGAGAGGTGGAAAATACCATCGTATTGTTTAAACACATAAGTCGAAGACGACTAACAACGAAAACTAAACAAAGAAAAATATATAGGTAACTCTAGACTGTCACTGATCAACATTAACCTAATTCAAACAACAGGGGATGATGTCAAATTCGATCTCCAGAAGAGAAATAAAAACCTGTTCCAATTGTGACACCAGTTGTGTTACTTGGGTATATATGGTGATACGTATATATAATTCAGTATCCTTACATTCGAGGGCAAAAGGCACGGGATTTTGAACAATACAAGTCGTAATCTGTAAAACAGATACATGTATTCCATAACAGTCATCAAACTCGTGATGGGGTTCGGGTAAAGTTGAAAGACTTGAAATCCATAGTCTTATAGATATTTGCAAGTAGCAGCCGACTGTCAAGGAAATCATGGTCGGAAATGCAAGCTGTATAATATCGTATTAATTTGAATAAACGTGTCCCATATGTAGGCGCTGCCATAATGCTGCTGCATAGAAATGGAACGTTCACAATTGGGATGCTTAAATCATCTTTTTTTATCGTAAAGTCTGAATATTATATTTTGATCTGAGCGTCTGATGAGTCTTATGTAGACGAAACGCGCGTCTGGCGTTTTATATAAAATCCTGTTACCTTTGATAACTATTAATAAACATCGGATGAAAATACATATGATACACGTTTTGCAGATTAAGAAATTTGATTGTATAATTGGGAGTGTACATCTAAAAGCGACTGGTCTAGATAACGAAGACTTAGAAAGGCTTCAGAAGGAGATAGATAAAGTACCTGAAGTGATAGATGCCTTAGAACAACAATATCCAGGTAATTAAATACGTTAGTTTCACTGCAGTAAGCCAGTTTAAAAGAATCGGCCTTAAAAGTCCCGGGAAATGTTTATCTAATATCGTATGTTTTATGTGATTAAGCTTTCAATCATGGGAATAATCAGCATATCAGACGATACGACAGATTTATATGCATTTTTGTTCTATTTATCTATTTTAGATTGGATGGTTTAAAGTAAAATCACAAACTTACTGTACACCGAGGAAAATTCTAAAAGGAAAGTCTCTTATCAAATGGCAAAATCAAAAGCCCAAACACATCAAACGAATGAATTACAACTGTCATATTCCTGAATTGGTACAGACAGTCTGGCGTATTAAGGGTTATAATCCTGGTACCTTTGATACCAATTTCTTGTAGAAAATGGTGGATTTAACTTTTATAGTTTTATAGCTAGCTAAACCTCTCACCTGTATGACAGTCGCATCAAATTTCATTATATTGACAACGATGCGTGAACAAAACAAACAGACACAATAGGTGAAATTGTCAAGGACTCAAAGGCATGATTGAAATGAATTGAATAGTATTAGAAAGGCGTTGTGAATTTGCAAGGTACTAGTATGATAAAGCTACCTTAGGATATTATACTACTTTTAAATGTAACCAAAAAGTGTTTTTACATATCTGTAATTTGCTGTTCAGTTAACATCATTTTTCTTCGGAGGCAATGTTCAGACCTTCTAAAACCATTTTCTCAAGTATTATTATTTTAAGCGATGTTAATCCCATTAGCCTCTATGCAACAGTATTTTAATATAATTTCAGGAGAAGAAGATATCATTATATTAGGAGACTTCAATTTAGATCCAAAAGAAGAAGGTATGAAAACAGAATAAGGTATACACATGTTATTCAAGTTAAATTATATCATATTTCAATTTTATAAGAGCAATTTAAAAAAAAGTATGGTTATGTTACCATATTTTTTAGGTGAAACTCGAGAAATTATCCTAGCAAACTCCGTGATTTGACCAATACAGATGTCAAGGCTTGTGAATAATGCCTATTATTCTTGATGAAACAAATGAAAGTAACAATTAATAGAAAGACTCAATAGAATAAAAATGAATGTACAATGCTGTTAAATAGTTAATAATGTTTACGCTTGCATAAGATATAACTTTCTTGGATGTTCCAACGATTCCCTCTTCTTTTCTCGTTCAATCAAAACAACCTGAGTAAAGCATTATAATGGCTCATTGGTCTGGACTAAATCGTTGACTAATAGTTTACAATAGTATGAAATTTCTGCATAAATGTGTGCTTTCATCTATAGAAAAAAATGTAATGAACAATAACTTCATATCTTAGTCAACACATGAACAACTGAAATTAATGATTTCATCCAGTTGGAAACAATCTAACCTAATTAAGAATGACGTATGTTTTTACAGATTTTGATATTATGAGAGAGAACGGATATAGTAATTGTGTTCCAATTGGTGTTTTTACAAACGTCAGCAATAGCAACCCTGAAGGTAGCAAGATTTATGATCATATATGGATAAGTAGCAGAACACATAATGCATTTTCAGGTATGAGGTACTTTCAATTGTCTGTAATATTTTAAACTTGGAAATATTGTAGCAAGAAAACTTATCTGACGTTTAGCAAAACCGATAAATGAGACAACAAATATAACCATCATGTTATCACTGCCTTCGTAAATTTACGTAACCTTCCGCGGATTAAAATTTCTGTGCAATAGGGTTAACAATTAAACTTTTAATCAAATTCTCCATTTGAGGAATGCTTAATTAGATCAGCTTTATTTTCAATACCAAAGTCAAGCAAACACTGTTACACATACTTATTCACGATCCTGAAAGAACTGTAGAACGAAAAACGTGTTCCCTTTATTTTCACGATAAACAAAATGGACATACACGATGACAGTAAAAGCAAATGCTTTAAAAAAAAAGAAGCTTTTCTTATCGACTAACCTTGACTGGTTTATTATCGAAAGATATGAACAGAACTGATGGCTGTCAGTAGAATTACAATTTTATTTCAGTAAAAATTATCAAACATTTTAAATGTGCATGATCTATTAAACATGCATGCGCAGTAAATCTTAGTCATAAACAGATTAACATTATCATCATTATCATTTGTGAAATTGATTTATATTTCTTTTTCAAGGTAATTCGGGTGTTATAAGAGAAAATCTGACAAGTCCATTGATACCTAACGGATGGTCGTGGGGAGGTGTTGTCAGTGACCATTGTCCAGTTTGGACAGAGCTATACACAGGGAAAGACTATGACTCAGCGGATCTAAGAATTATTCCAGATACAAGTTTTACTATCACTGGTTGATAAAACGATGCATATCAAATGTCAAATTACATCAATCGTTGAAGATAACTGTTGTCTACAGAAACTATTTACACACTATCTGATTTAGTTATCATCATTAAAATAACCTATACATTGAATGTGCATTCATATATTCATCAAATTGCGTATGCTATCATCAACAAGACGTTAATGTAAACGTTTTGCAAGAACTAGGAAATTAAATATATTGATGTTATGTTTTAGAAAATAATTATGTCATTACAATTTATGTAAATGATAAATCCTTACTTAAAACAGAAAAATTGCAATAAAACGAATAAAAAGTAAATCAATAAAACCTTTGTGTTTATCATACTATTTTTGGTTTCTTCTTCAGTTCACATCCATTCCATGTATGTGCTTATGGTCTGTGTAAATTTACATTATGGGATAGTGTTCATCATTTATTTTGAATTAGTACAAATGAATTGCTGATGCATTTAAGCAAGGACAATTCATATCAAATTTTGCAAAATGTGTACAGTGTTCTCTTAACATGATTTTCTTGTCCTAAATAAGTGAGGAATAACCAGTAACCAAGGAAACATACAATGTTCCAAACGTGCAAGTTACAAATTATTTTCAAATATTTTGTATATTTTACGCAACATTTGCATGTAAAACTGCTATAAAAAATAGTTTTACTGGAAGAAATATAGGCAAACTGCATCATATCAAATATCATTTTAGGCGAATTATAGGTACTACATGCAAGTAATTAGTCTACAAAACCAATTTCTAAGTAATAGTTTGACACAGTCTTACAAGGAATCTACATTTACTCATGGAAAAAAAACATGAAGTTTTCCTATTTCATAAATCTCTTCTCTTTACATTCTCATTCAGTTCATATTTTTTTTGCAAAATTATTTTAGATTGGACCAAGTTAATGCTTTATCTGTATAAAAAGATAGTTATCTTAGATATTTGATAAACAGAGAATCATGCTTGAAGACTCATTAAAGAGAACTTCTGGAACAATAAAATTCACTATAAATACTTCTTGATAATCTGATTTAAACAAAAAGTAAATAGATAGCAACCAACAAACAGATCTATAAAAACAAAGTAAGGTCTTATTAGACTGAGTGATCTTTAAGGTGGTGTCAATGGAAGTCAAACATGTCAATTTTCACTCAGCTAGTACACATTTTTATTTATGGGCCAGCTGAGGCAAATCTCCGGGTGCTTGATTTTCTTTCTGCTTTAAAGTCCCATTGGTGAACCTCTGCTGTTATCTGCTCTTTGGTCGGCTTGTTGTCTTTTTGACATATTCCCCTTTTCCATTCTCAATTTTACACCTAAGATGTAAAACATTACAAAAACTTAAATAATCAATATAAAATTCTGTGTAAAATAGTTTTATTCAAAGATATCACATATTTTGCATTACTTTCATACAATATTGATACAATAAACAGCTTTACTGAAACAAAATTATGAAATATATTTGCCTCGAATTTCCATTGGAAAAAAATAAAGAGACAATTCATTTTGATTTTATTATAATGAAGTATTTTGTTGGATAAATAAAAAAAAGTGTCAGCTCTAAATAACAGCTTTAACACAACTGAAATTAGGTAATTAAAGCAAATATTCTATTCGCAAATTATAAAACTTTGAAACAGTTGAGATCAACTCAATTAAATCAATTTACAAATTTTCCAGCTTCAACTGGCCCCTAAACGACATTAATTGTCTGCCATTACATGTACTATACATTGGAAAATTTGCCAATTTTAGTACTTGTCATTTGAGCTAAAAGCTTTAATCTAAGAAAATTAATCTGTCCCTTGAATACTATTAACTAATATATAACTAAAAAAGATGTTTTGCTAATAGAAGTACTGATAATAAGTAGCTTATAATTTATGATAATGTAGATTGACATATTTTTATGGGTACCAATTTTCATGGATTGAAGAAAAATTGTACCTCTTTAGATACTTGATTTTAAGGTATAAACAAATTCTATACGCAACCAATTAGGAAATTTATATTATGTTCAAATATAAATTAGACATTTGTCCATAGGCACCAAATTGAATAAAAATTAGTATACAGAATGAGGCAAACCATTACACCCCTCTTATTAAACCCAAGAATCAATTAGAAACAGAGACTACTATTGTTCACATTCTTTAACATGGTAACACTAAATGCCCATACATACAAAATGAGCTTCATAGGACAGAAATCCACCTTGTGCAAATGAATATATACATGTACATGTATAGTGGGTCTCATTGGGGTTTAACCGTGACGAGGGATTGCCGTTTTTTTTGTAAGCGTGACACATGAAAGTCAAATTATTGTAGCGTGAAAACGGGAAATGAGGTCTTGTGGGACCCGGGAAATGACAAAAAAATGAGAATTGCTTACGTACATAGTGTAAGGGGGATACGGGAATCTGACAAAACAGTAAGCGTGATCCGGGATCGGAACCCCCCAATGAGACCCCCTGTATAAGTCTTTGATTGATTTTGGAACATTGAAATATGAAATGAAAGATAAATTTTGGTCTGTTTTGAAGGTTTATTATTAAGCAACTGAATTTTTAAACAGTTTAGAGATTTTTTCAACCCCAATTAGTATATAAGATGTATTATAGTTCATGTGTATTAAGTCGATTTCTATCTGGTACAGCTCATATGATAAATAATAAACAAATAGCACAGACTTATACACCAAAATGCATGCATAAACAGTCTCTTAAACATTTACACTTACATTCAGTTTCACATGTAATTTTAGTATATAAATAAATACAGATCTTCAGAAAACATCAATTTAAAAATTACCCTAATGTTACAGAAAAAAACAGAGAAAGTAGCATTATACACTTAATAGTTTAATTGAGATTTATTCAAGATACTAACATTGGAAATAACAACATATTCCTAAATTCAATATTTTTATCTAGATATACAATTCACACAAATATGAGAATATGAATGATCCCCATTCTTGCTTTTTTGTTTGTATAAAATTGTTTTAACAAAGAAAACAAGATTTTTAGTTGAAAAGTAATGTCAATTATTTTTTACAAGGGGATGTTAGGAGAGAGATATTATTAATCATAATTAACTTTATCACTAAATGGTTTTTAGTAAGAAATTATAGTATTAAGGTATCCCCGCTTCAAAAATTACTTTTAATTTACAAAAATTAAGTAAAGGATTAATAATTATGGTATATAACCTCAAATATATAGCCGCAATCACAAACATGAAATGGTCCCAAAACATCAACTCAATAAAATAACACACAAAATGGTTATAATTAACACACAAACCCATACATTAACAATAACACAAAATGGTACAATATAATTTCTTTATTATACCAAAGAATTAACATGTAAAACTAGAGCAAACATTGAGATATGTACAAAAGTATTATAATAGATATAGGAAGATGTGACTAGTTATTATATATGATACAAACTTGGACAGTAATTAAAATCAAAGCCTGAAAGGCTGTAAAAGCAATTGCTGCCATGTTTATGTTTTGGGGACTTTTTTTTCATCCAAATATATTTAAGAATTAAACATGACAGGAGTGTTGTCTAGTGAGAATTAAGAAGGTTTTAACTTTATATCAATTAAAGACTTTAGCAGAAAGTCATTTTTAATATGTTTTATATTTCACAAGGAGACAACACGTTTACCAGGCTAAAGTTGGGGTCAAATATACATGTGCTGAAACATACATATGTATAACTCCAAGTGAAATTATAATGGATTACCCCCTAGTAGTGTTTGTAACTGGGCAATAATTTCCTTTATTGATTTAATTTTCATAATTAATTTAAATTTAACACTTCAGTAAAAACATTTCAACTTTCCAGATGCAAATGTTGAAAAACGGGAAAGAAACAAAATATTTTACAAGACATAAACATGTAAAAAATAAATATATATTTCAGCTGACTAAAAATATTTTCATAATGTTACTTTGTCATCATTTCTTAAAAACTAAGTCCCAAACATTATTGGTCAGTTGATATGTGTCATCCTCATGCGGTACGAGATAACTATAATTCTCGTGCAATCCCGAAAAGAGGGGCCATCACAGACAGACATGACATTAAATCGTCATTAAACGAACAAGAACAAACAGCTCTAAGTTGCTTTGATATTTATCCAATTTTCAGGAAACATTGTGAAAATGATCTTCAATATTTCGAAAACATGTGAAATAAAATTGCAAACACGGTGGACCGTCGAGGGTCAACAAACGTAGTAGACTTGTCCATTGGAAAGACGAGGATAATGGTTTTATCATTTGTCATGCATACCCAGTTTTGAATATGATATCCAAAAAGGATGTACTTTTTTTAATCTATGAAACTAGAAAATTCCAAATTGTAAATATCTCTTCATCTGGACTTAATTGGCATCTATCACGTTTGGACGGGTCCATTTCATTAGTAAGGTGATCGATAAATCTTACGGAGTTATGACAAAAAAGGAAAACAAACTTATTGTTATGTGTTTTTAACAAGGGTTTCGTTCCTCTAAATTATTTGCGCAAACAAATCAACAAAATAGGTCAGTTAACTTTGTCTATTTTTAGATTACAGGTATTCATTTGACACTACGTATAACCTGATAACCTGTGTAGTGATTTTGATTTTACGATAAATTTATGAATGAACGACAATTTTATGAATGAACAAGAGCACCTGACCTCTTTCTTAAAAAAACACCAATTAAACATATAAAACCGTATATTATAAAAGATAATTCAAACAAAATTTTCAATACTAAATCAACAACTGAAATGATTCCATATTTTGTTGAAACATCGTACGAACGGAAAACGGAATCGCAGGTATAAAAATGCATTTTTTTCACTCGGACGTCTATGTTTTTTGATAGTCAAACGGTTGTCCCCCTAAATACAAAAATACATCTACAAGAACGTATGCTGAAACTTCTTAAATCCACTAACGTTTTTCAAAAGTTTCAAGCTATGTATTGCATTAGAAAACATACATTGGTGTTTAAGAATGACAGACCAGGAGCCTGTTTAACAAAATACTATGGCTTGATCTGGGCGGAGTCTCTGATCTGGGTCACAAAGATGGCCATACGCGACGGCATGAAAGCAATTGCTTTAAAAAAAGCATGTGCTTGAAATGATCTAAAAATAAAATAGATGTCACTGATATTAAATCAAAGCACCAAAGGGTGCTATAGGCAGTTAATCAAAAACCCAAAGGCAAACTTGGCAAAGTTCAGATGAATAGTGTAAAGAATTAGTCAATTATTTATCTCAGGCATTGTTCTCAGCTATTTCTAAAGTATCTAATAATGCTTGTACAGTAATGTTTATGTTATGCAATCCTACCACTTTTAAAAGTTATTTCCAATTTATATTTATAAAGATTCAATGTTTGAGATTATACACATACACTGTCCTATGTTAGGGGAGAGTTTTGTGCCAGTTAAGATGTTTAAGCCGCCACATTCTGTATGCACCTGTCCATAGTGAGGACCCACTAATGCAGGGATTTCCCATGAAATTGAAGTAGAAGGCTCAATTAAAATTATAGGCGGCTGTAACATGCGTTCAGCGAAGCCAGACGCCCACCAAGCTGTAAGCTTGGTGCCTTACGGCAGGGGGTCTGGCATAAATAGAGCATGAAATCCTGCATTCTCGCAATCTCCTGGCACCTAATTTCATCTTTCAACTGACCATTTTTTATGTATGAATTAAATTTTAGAAAGAAATAAAAATCTCAAAGAAATTTCATTTTTTTTATGTTATAGTTTTTTATTTTTATTACCTTATGCTTAAAATTCATTTACTTTTAAAGGAGTTTTATTTATATAATAATCCGGTTTGTTATAAATCTTGATCGATTTATTTTGCATAACTACGTGCATTTATAAACAAATCACCCTCCTCTTCTCTCTAAAGACTGTTACACGTATTTAAATCATACAATTATTTCTCAAGCATTGACAGAAAATTGATATATCCTCTGATTTTCCTTTTTTTTGTAAACTGTTCAATAAGTCTGATACATAAATCATTTGGAAATGTTATTTATTTGAGGTCGAGTCGACAATATTCTACTTTCGTTTTTGACCTTGATTCTCTGAACACCACGTGGGCTTTGAAAAATGAACTTCAAAAGATACTGTTTTCCAGATTCTGAACAATATGATCTACTACACTTTCTTTAATTTGACTGATATTATTCTATAACATAAGATTGTCATCCTATCTGATTGTCTTCACGTTTTAAAAGCAAAAAAAAAAGCCAACGAGTTAATGTCCATCGGAACGTCTCTATTGTTATCGTTTAATGACCACCGGAACGTCTCTCTTGTTATCTTTGAAAAGAAATGATGCATTCTGACTTTAAATAGACAACCAATTAGTGACCTGAATTCATGTGAACTATATTTTGCCCACGGTAAACACTGACTTTTCACCCTTGTTTATCGTGACCGCGACTTTGCGACAATACGTCTCTCGGCTGCCTGTAAACATTTGAAAAAGATATTTTTTATCTTTTTGAATTTATATTTTTGTCAGTGAAGTAGCCGGCACTTGAAGCCACCGAAAGCCCTGATCATCAGAATCCTCTCATTTTAAAAGGTACGTAAATTTTGTCTTCTATGTAATTTGAAATTGCCGCCAACTTATTAATAGACTACTGACGTATGTAATACGTATCGATGACAAACAATATTCCTACGACTTTTGCCATTTGGGAAATGTAAACGACTCATCTTTATAGATTTTCGGCGACCAAATATTTCATAAAATTGTTCTTTGGCATCTTAGCCAACAGCACAGGGGATAATAAAATATAGAAGGATTTCTATCGAGCACTACTTCCTATGTGCAACTTCAAAACTTTTGGGAAAATCGACGACCATTTAACGTTTTTATGATAATATTTTTTGTATTCCAGAATAAAAAGTATGACAAAAGTGTCCAATTAGTTATAAATAACATAATAGCCAGCCAGATAATAAAAGTGGCACATATTTCAGCATTTATTGGGTAGAACATAAATCTAGGGTGCTCACAATAAAGCAGCTTAACTGCTTAAAAATAGCACTGTCTTGCAGCACAGGTGTTTTTTTTATTAAATAGTTTAGCAAAAACATGGCAGCTTATTTGTGTAAGTTCTTACAAGGTAGAATTCTGTCCAAATAGCCAAGATAAAGTTCATAACAAGTTTTATATGAATTTACAATTCTACTGAAATCAATGTTCAAATCTGTAACATCAAAAACATCATAAAAATAAAGAAATAATAACAGTAATAAATTAAAACATGGATTTGGAGAAACTTGTGTCATGGACATGGAGTATATATTACAAACCTTCAATAAATACCTGAACAAAAACACATATAAATAGTAATTAAACAATAGAATATATATCAATATACTAATATCATATATAATGGGTATGCTGATATCCATACAAATAATAGCATATGGAACAAATGTTTATTTTGTTGGATTTTTTTTTTAAGATAAGATCGGAATATAAATAATTTCTATAATAAATGGCCATCTTGAAAAAAAATACTGTTTATCAGCTTTTTAAAGTTTTTTTTGTTGATTTTTGGTGTTTTAACACCTCTTTTAAGCACCACATTTAGGTTATTTTGTGGTGGCCAGGTTTATTGGTATAGGAAGCAGGAGTGCCCTGAGAAAACCAAGACCTTTGATAGGAAAACTATCAATCCTAGTCATTTAAGATTGGAGTAAAGTGCACCCGCACAAGCGGGGTTCAAACTAGTGTTGACTGGCTAGTGATTACAGTAGTTACTACTTAGACAACTCAGCTTTTGAGAGAACCTGTTACTGATACTACTTAATTATTCTAAGAAAGGCTGTTGATATACTACTTGGAGGCATGTTATCTTCATGTCAACTTTCCAATCACAAAAAAAATGATAAAAAGACTTTACAATTCTGATTATCCTGTCTGATTATGGCAAAGCATGACTCGAAAATAAACAAACCCATTCATTGATGATACACACTCATTTTGATATTAGAATGTATCAATTAATGTTATCTCTCTCAGCCAAACCTCCAGAATTGAAGTGAAGTTTTGTTATAATTTTTCATCATCATCATCATATTTTTTCCCTGAATCATCAATATCTGTTTCTTATATGGCCCATGAATATGAAATATAGAATTTCAAAACAACAGAAAACTCAAATATTTTTAAAAACATTATCTACTGATTATACTATTTTGATTTGTCAACTATCATTTTAATAATTCAAGGCATAAAAAAATTTCGGGTCACAACCAATTATAAATGATAAATTCAATGGTCTTCAGATTCAAATACTGAAAACTTTTATACAAAATGAATCTATTAATAAACTACAGTAAACCACAGTACATCAAAAATATACCAATTTGAAACAAATAAGTGGCACCTTTATCATGTCAATGATGAACAAAAACATTCTTTCATGTAAATATGATAAATACAATAAATACTACAATATTTGAACGAATACAAGTTTCATTTGAGTAATTTACTGATGATCAATTATTTGTCACTTCATTATCAATGAGGCTAGTTTCCACTTCATCTTCAGATTCTGAGTCAGACATTGTAGGAGCTACTTTCTTCACATCTTTAAACCACTGATTTGTCAAATAGTTCATCTGTGTTTGTCCTTCTCTTACTTCCTGTAACAAAAGAAAAAGGATTATAAACATGATAAAATATAACTTTTTGTCGAGTTGTCTAATTTTCATCCCGCATAATAGTTTTTATTAACACAGGTAAACCTCTTATAAACGCACTTATTATTTTTAAGTATTCTTTAGAAAATTTAACTTCTCTGCAATTACTAGTTCATTCCTACATTTTAATGAATGAATTAAATAAAACAAGAAACTTTCTTAAAAATATAATATTTATCTCTTTAACTTTAACCCAATGTTGGATGGAGAGACTGACCAGAAAAAACTAATGCCTCTCTACTTTGGTAGGCAAAGAATACAAAATTCATTCAAATACATTTTTCAAGTCCATGGACCATAACTTTGCACAAAATTTTCATATATATTATATAGCTTTCTTCCATATCTAAAAATAATTTGGTAAGACATTGCTTTAAGCTGCTTTTTAAATCATTCCAATTTGTATTCATTCTTATGACCATTCAAAGTATTGCCAATATTTTATCAATGTCTCTGCTTCTATTCATTTCCCTCTGCTTCTATTCATAGTAAAATTCTACACTTATCAGGTCTCACTAGGAGTCTGGAGGTTTGCACTTACCATTAATAATAATAACATCAAATAGTGTGCATAACACTTGCAATAGTTATTTGAATAACATAAATAAAAATATAGTGTGTACAAACCTGTTTAGTAAATCTCCTTGTAAAGAATGGCACCAGATATTTAGCATCAAACTTTAGAAAGCCTTTCTGGTTTGGCTTTAAATAATGGATTTCATATTCCTCTTCTGTTAACTCTGATAAATGGTCAGTGTCTACTGTTTCTCCCTGTCAAATATATTAAGGTTAACACTGCCACATGCTGTATGTGCCTGTTCAAAGTCAAGAGCCTGTAATTCATTGGTTGTTGTTTGTTGCTGTATATTATATTTGTTTTATGCATTTATTGTTATGTTCATAAATCAGGCTGTTAATTTTACTGTTTTAAATGTTTGACATTTGTCATATTGGAGCCTTCTAGTTTGCTATATATGAGGTTTGGCTTTGCTCATTGTTGAAGGATGTACCATAACCTATAGTAGCTAACTTCTATATCATTCGGTTTTTATTGGAGAGTTGTCTCATTGGCACTTATACCACATCCTATTTTCTTACCCCAATTTAACATTAGAATACACATAGGTAACTTCTTAAAAATCACTTGTGTTTTTTTTAAGATTTGAACAAAATCAAACACATTTTTGGACAATTCAAATGGAAAGATTTTGATACAGCTAATCAAATGAGTGTGGAGAAAGACCTGAACAAAAAGTTTCCTGCATGCCATTTACACATTATTATTTTGAAACTTATTAGCTTTATTACAAAATCTGGTAAATAAAAAAAAACAAGGATATATTAGAACTTTCACAATATAGCATGTAACAAAATTTCCATTTACATAATTCAAATATCATGTATGCGCATATTCATAATATCATTAATATTTTAAATATCCTTACCATTTCTTTAGTTTTGCTGAGAGAAACTTCTTTGCCAGATTTCTTCTTTTTCTTAGTTTTCGCTGTGGCATCTAAAAGCTACAAAATTAATAATACTCCATCATTGTCTTTTGTTTGAGATTATTTATTATAACACACATTCTTCAGAAATTATGAACAGACACATTATAATGCAATTCTATATATGAATTGAACATCACTGATGTTAATTTTCTTGCAGCTTTAAGTACATGCTCTAAAGATAATAACTCCTATAGTAAGTCAACTGACAATTTTGATAGGATATATATTATGATCATTTGTTGATCTCATCTTGGTGATCATTTTTGTTATTTAAAGTTTTTCTCTATCTATTATAGTTTCAAGATAAAAGGCAAAAATGAAAAAGTGGAAAAGGTCGTCATTGAAAGGCAATAACTTATATAAGTTGTCTGACAGTTGTGCTGTTAATGGTCAGATCTAAACATTCTGAACAAATTCTGCATGTCAGATTTTCTGTATTATCTAAAGCTATTTTCAGAATAATCATTAAAAATATGTTCTAGTATTACCAATGTATTCCATCTTGGTTAACAGGCATGAGCATCAAAAACATTTTTAAAACTAGATAACCCAATGATGATTGTGGCCAAGTCTGGATCTAATTTTCCCAGTAGTATCGATCAGAGGAGAAGCTTTTTTCAAATCATGGTTATTTTCTTGTGCTTCATAAGATTTGGTCTTGAAATATCCAATTCATAGTCTGTTAAGCAATCAAAGGATATACTAAGACCTTCATTCTAATAACCCATTTGTTTTATATTCCTTTAATTAATTGAGGAGTAAGATTGTAACTTACCTTCATTAAAGGCATTGTAGCTCCACCAAGAAACATAGTGGTAAATAAAACAATAATTAAAGTGGTTGTCACTAAAATATATCTTTTCTCTTTATCTTCCTTAGAGAATTCTAAATGTAAACATAAGGCAAATGCAACAGCACCTCGTAAACCTGGAAATAAAAAGTTCAATTCAATAAATCACATATTTCAATTCAAAAGTATATGTAACAAGAGACTCCAAAGACATTTTGATATTTAAATTGTTATCTTTATTGCAATCAGTCAAGTTTGCTTATTTGTAAATCTGATTTAGTGGTATTTTTTGTTTTGTAGATTTTATATATATTAAGGGGTAAATTGACAATTTCAGCAATACTGTAACCCCGCCACATTATTTATGTATGTGCCTGTCCCAAGTCAGGAGCCTGTAATTCAGTGGTTGTCGTTTGTTAATGTGTTACATATTTGATTTTCGTTCATTTTTTTTTTACATAAATAAGGCCGTTAGTTTTCTCGTTTGAATTGTTTTACATTGTCTTATCGGGGCCTTTTATAGCTGACTATGTGGTATGGGCTTTGCTCATTGTTGAAGGCCGTCGTTGACCTATAGTTGTTAATGTCTGTGTCATTTTGGTCTTTTGTGGATAGTTGTCTCATTGGCAATCATACCACATCTTCTTTTTTATATTGACATATTTAAAGATACAAATGTGTCATAGTTATAGTAACTCTTAGCTGTTCAAAAGTTGTTAATGGACTCCAACAACAAGAATGCACACATTGTATTGCTAGGCATACCAATAATTGCATTTCAGAGCATTGGAAAACAGTAAGTAGCTGTCTGACCAATCAGGAAAGTGCACACAAACTGCTGGCCAAAGATGAAGTCACTCTGTACAGGAGTTTTTTTATAAAAATGACAAAAAGTTTTGTTGAACCAAAGGATGCCTAGACGGATGGACAAATGAAAAGTACAAACAGACAGACTGATAAGGTGTTTGCAATAAAAGTACCACTCATTGAGCAGAGATAAAATAATCACAAGAGCTCTACCATACAGAAACAACAGAGTGATGAACTTCAGTTAAACTATATGCCACAAAAACTTAGGGCTGGGGCAAACAAAATATCCTATTAAAGTTAAATAATGCATGTAATAAATTATTGAACTTATAACTGGAGATTTTTTAGAAACTAACTTTTGAAGATTGTTTTTCTAATTTCAATTTTAATCAATGGCTTATTATTGTTTGCCTAATGTCCATGTCATATATGTCATACATATTGAAGAAAACAATCTTTAACAAATAAAACATGGTACTTTAAAAATGTCCCAAAGTTTAAAAAGAAGATTGGTAATTTTCAACAATGAAAATAAACTATTTTAAAGCAGCAAATATATACCGCTGTACTGTAGATAAAAATACATGACATTTGATCTTAATTAACTTACCACTAAACCACATTATAAATTGATTTTTACGAGTAATCTTATGTTCTCTGAAGAAATTAGCAAGAAATGTTAATGGAAATATGTTGAAGGCTCTTCCTATCAATACAAGAGCCTGAAAAGACAAAATATAAAAAATAATCATTTTTATAGGTTGAAAAACATATAATCAAATCAACATTTTTTTAAGTCTTAGTGGCTGAGAGGTCATGACATATGGACAACACCATTATACCTAACACAGACTTACTTCAGACTATCACCCCTACTATCCTGGATGGTGGCTCAAACTAACCATTTAATATAATGAAGAGATGCCCTTGATCTTATGGTATTTGGTCAGTTTTTCAGAAATTCATGGAATACCATTGGCTGATTCTCTCACTTTAATATTTATTTACAAGTATATATCAAAGTGCACATACCAATCAACTCTTCTTTAAAATTATCAATCGAAATGCAAGGTTAATGAATACATTTCTTTTCAACACATTTCAAAACACGTAATGTACATCATATGGCAAAGAATTTGTGAACAAGATCGGAAAAACCAGGAGGTTTATTGATTTTCCATGCAACTGCATACAATAAGTATTAGATCAATACATCTGTTGCCTTATTTCGGGTTGAAAAAATCTATATGCAAAGACTGTTTAAAAATTGAGTTGACATAAGAACCCTACAAAACAGACAAAACTTTATTTTTATTTCGTATTTGAATGTTCCAAAATCAATCAAATTCTCATACATGTACATGTATAAGTGAACTTGCATACAGTGGATTTCTATCCCACGCAGCTCATATACTAAAGGTTTTAGTTATTTAGGGAACTTAGTGTTAATGGAATTTCTTTGATAGTGTCTATTGAATTATTCACAGTTTTTTTTAGATTAAGGCGATTTAAAACTTGAAATATAGTTAGAAACTTCTTAATTCTTATTAAAAGACTTAATGCTGACCTTTATATGTCTTTTGGTGTTTCATATTGCTGGCTTGCTGTCTAATAAATGTACATCTTAAATCTACTTTCATTCACATAAATAATACTTACAATACCCCATATGACTAGAGCTGGCTTGACTATTAAACCATTAAAACTAAATATGGCTAATCCAAGATAGGCAAATACACAGGTTTCTAAGAAAAAAATACATTTTAATTATTAAATATGGTTAATAGAGACAGGTTATTTCATATATGAAAAAAAATCAAAATTACTTGCAAAAAAAAATGTTTAAATACCAACCACTGTCAAAAATTTCATTTAATATCGACAGATGGTATAATACACAACAAATTTGACCTAATGTTCATATAATGTAATTCTTTTTTTCATTAATACTTTTGAATGTGATAAATAATGCTAAATACTATCAAATTTAGCATATCATTCTTTAAGGTTATCAGTTTAACATTGATTGATTGGTGTTTAACGCCACTTTCAGCACTAATGTGCTATTTATATGGTGGTCAGTTTTTATTGGTGGAAAAGCCAGAGTGCCAGGAAAGAACCACAGACCTTTGCTTAACTCGAATAATTCAAGCCCTTTCCATGTCCGATTTTCTCCCACACGAGGGCTTGAACTCCTTATGATCATTGGCCACGTCGCCTGCTCTCTGTATGAGAGAGCCAATCAGCGGCGATCAGGATAATGAGTCTGCACAACTCTCTTGTAATTGTCTTACCAAACACGTGTGTTCAATTAACACAAATCCGATAATAATTAATTAACATCAATTAACATCAATTTACATCATTTAACATCAATTAACATCCGGAACTCCTCCTTCTTTAGCTGCCAATTTAAATCAAAATTTCCATATTGCAAAGCGGTGTGAAAATTCCGGTTGACGGTCTTGATCGAGGAAGACGTTCAGGCGTTAATATAGCCTTCGTAGATTAGCGGAATATAACGACTGAATTATTTGGGTTAACCTTTGCTAGGAAAACTGACAAACCTTCTCAATTAAGATTGAGTCAAGCGCACCTTCCATGTGTGGGATTCAATCTCACAACCTCAGTGTTGACAGGCTAGCAATACAGTAGTTTGATTACTTAAAGACTACTCTGCCACTGGGGCCCCAGTTTAACATTGAAATAATATCTTTGTATTTTGTATGTAAGTAGGGATTTTTGTGAGGTGATGTGTATGACTGTGTTTGTAGGTTTGTCTGTGTGTATTGTTTACTTAATCATATAGTTTTGAAAATCATTTGTGCAGTGATTTCCATGGTGTTATGTATATGTATGTAGGTGTGTCCGTGTGTATTGTTTACACAACTTCTATAGACCATATAGTTACTTCTAAATGTCATCTATGTAGTGATTATTATGATGTTATTTACATACCTGCTATAATTGATACAGTTCAAAAAGTCATCTGTGTAGTGATTTCTATAATATATTGTTTGTGTATGTAAATGTGTCTGTGTGTATTGTTCACTTACCTGCTATAAATGATATAGTTCTAAATGTCATCTGTGTAGTAATCTGTGTGACTGGTGATAGGTTTGAATGAGTATAATGAGACATCACAATACCACAAAATAAAATGGCCATGATTCCTGCAAGTAAACCAATAGAATAGTAATAACAAGGGAGAAGGTTCAAAAAGTGTCAATAAAGGCCTTTCAAAAAGCTGAAAATTAAAATATGCAAAAGAACACTATTTCTGGAAATATATGTGTATCAATTTGTTGAGGAACATTAATAAACGTAATCATTTTCAGTGAAAAATACATTCTTCCTATATACATCTTTAAATCTCTAATGCTATTTTCAGTGATCTTGCATAGCTGTTCTAAAGTTACATTTTTCATAAGATCCTAAATACTAATCAAAACTTTGATTACAAGAAAACTCTTAATTGAATTCTTATACTACAAGTATAACATGTAAAAAGGAACATAAAACTCTTTTTTAATTATTTCAAGGAACAAAATTACTTTAGTGGTTTTTGTTTTCTTTTGTTTTGAACAATGTCTTGTTTTTTTTGTTTGTGTATTCTATTGTTTATATTTTGACTATGATGTTGTCTGATTGTTTTATTACTTATGATTTCCGATTGCCCCAGAACAGTATATTCTCTCTTTTTTCTAAAATTGTCATACTGCAGATCACAACAATAGGTTCTTAGGACAATATAAACAAGTGAAACTGCGAGCTACTGCTCACTGATGATACCCCCACCGCAAGTGGATAATATTAATAGTGTAAAAATATGCAAGTGTTCGGTAAACAGGAAGTTGTCGAGTGATGAATCTGAAAACGCATCACACGGTATAGCTGACTTATATAAATCCTGAAACCAAATGTCAGAAATCCTTGTATTGTAGTTCCTGAGAAAAATGTGACGAAAATTTTTAACTTGGTTATCATGTGTAAAATCATACAAGTGTTCGGTAAACAGGAAGTAGTCGAGTGATGAATCTGAAAACGCATCACACAGTATAGCTGACTTATATAAATCCTGAAACCAAATTTCAGAAATCCTTGTATTGTAGTTCCCGAGAAAAATGTGACGAAAATTTTCAACTTGGCTATCATGTGTAAAATCATACAAGTGTTCGGTAAACAGGAAGTTGTTGATTGATGAATCTGAAAACGCATCACACGGTATAGCTGACTTATATAAATTCTGAAACCAAATTTCAGAAATCCTTATATTGTAGTGCCTGAGAAAAATGTGACGAAAATTTTCAACTTGGCTATCATGTGTAAAATCAGACAAGTGTTCGGTAAACAGGAAGTTGTCAAGTGATGAATCTGAAAACGCATCACACGGTATGGCTGACATATATAAATGTTGATACCAAATTACAGAAAGGGTGGATGTGTAGTTCCTGAGAAAAATGTGACGAAAGTTTCATGGGACGGACTGACTGACTGACTGACGGACGGACTGATGGACGGACTGACAGACAGAGGTAAAACAGTATACCCCCCCCTTTTTTAAAGCGGGGGTATAAAAAGAAGATGTGGTATGATTGCCAATGAGACAACTATCCACAAAAGACCAAAATGACACAGACATTAACAACTACAGGTCACCGTACGGCCTTCAACAATGAGCAAAGCCCATACCGCATAGTCAGCTATAAAAGGCCCCGATAAGACAATGTAAAACAATTCAAACGAGAAAACTAACGGCCTTCTTTATGTAAAAAAATGAACGAAAAACAAATATGTAACACATAAACAAACGACAACCACTGAATATACAGGCTCCTGACTTGGGACAGGCACATACATAAATAATGTGGCGGGGTTAAACATGTTAGCGGGATCCCAACCCTCCCCCTAACCTGGGACAGTGGTGTAACAGTACAACATAAGAACGAACTATAAAAATCAGTTGAAAAAGGCTTAACTCATCAGATGGATGAGTCAAGCAAGGTTCTACCTAATCAACAAAAAGACTTTAAAATAAATACAGATATTAAACTTGGTTAACCTTATAAATAAAATAAGCAGTACAAAGCAATCTATTTTTTGTTTGTTCGTAAACTGCTAGTTTATAAAAAAGAAGATGTGATATGATTGCCAATGAGACAACTGTCCACAAGAGACCAAAATGACACAGACATTAACAACTATAGGTCACCGTAGGTTAGTATGTTTAACATTTATTATGTCTTCATATTTTCATGTAATGATTAATAGGTTGTTGTTTGTGTTAATATCATCTAGAGGCAAATACTTCATGAATATTTAGGACTGTATCAAGAAACTGAATAATAAGCATGTATGTATAGTCCTTTGATCTATAATGTTTAACATTTTACAAATTGTGACTTGGTTGAATGGAGAGTTATCTCATTGGGACTCATACCACATCGTCCTTATTGATGAAATACAAATTTATGAAGATCTTATTAGTGTGAAGTTTTACCTGATAAATGTAATCCTTCTGCTAAACCATATGGGAGATATGAAAATGTGAGCATTAAACCAAACTCTAATGAAGGTGTTTTTCTCAGATCAAAATGTTTCAATAACTGAAAAATAGAATACATATGGTGTAAACCAAGTATAATCTAGAGGTACTGCTAGTAAATTACACAAATAATTACTAAACCTCTTTTTCAGTCCATGATTTTCTATGGGCAACTCCTAAATAATTAATAATATTATAAAAAACAAAATAGAAAGTGCACATTGTGTGCCTTATATGCATTGCATAGTGTAGCTGCGGAACCGTAGCTCTTAGGTCCTTATGTTATTTTTTGACTATTTGCGGATGGTCCGCAAATAGTCAAAAAATAACATAAGGACCTAAGAGCTACGGTTCCGCAGCTATGCATAGTGAAGATTATGATAAAATTTGATTAAGTTCATAAGAAATTATAGAAGTGGATTGTGGATACAAAACCTGGTGTGCTGATATGACAAAGTCCATGGCATGCCAAAGTAAACCCCAAAATCATTTGGATGAAGAAATGACAGTGGAGGAGGAAAAGTAATTTATGTATATAATGTTTGGTACTTCTAAAATGACTGCCAAGTATTTTTTCTTTATTAATAAGTGTCGATAAGGATTTGTATAGTGAGAATTCAATGGGTAATGGATGACAAAAAAAGACAAACGAGATGCATTACGGTTAATCTCGCCAAAATCTCATATACACAGATTTTTATATACAGTCAATGCAAACTGCTCGCGAGATTCCAATCCTTCTCACTATACAAATCCTTGGTGTCGAATAAAATAAGTTTGTAAGTTTCAATCATGGTCGGGTAAATTTTGTAACTTAATAAACTGCAACATTTACTAGTAGTTTGTATAACCATGACAAATATCTAATTAACTGTTACTCTAGTGCATTAACTGTATCAGAATATATTCAATAAATAAGACTTATATTGGTAAAAGTAAGTGTTTAATGATAACAAAAGACATTTGTTTGTCAATTTTTACAACTTTTTAGCTGCAATTTCAGTATCCGCCGAAATAAAAACCACCAACATTTTTAATATAAAAATCATGAAACTTTCTTTATAAGTCATTTTTTTAAAATTTATAACCTTTTGTCCATGTTTTATAACATTTTGTTTTATGTTATTGATGTCAAAATATTTTAATTCCAGACTGTTTCTGAATGTTAAGTACCAAAATAATTTTCAATAAAACAGTAAATCACGTAAATAAAAAACAAATTGTTTTCAAAATTTAATAGTGGCATTTTTTATTCCTCATAAAAAAGCTTGTATCCAAGTTTATACAAAATCTTAAAGGTTTAACAAAAGGTTGCAGGTACTGCAAAAAAGACAAGTTATAGAACTATATCATGTTGGTAATATATCCAAATATTGTTACACTAAAACTAAGTAATTTAGGTAGATTTAATTTTGATTTTTTACTTATAGTAAAATTTCAAACAAACTTGCTAATGATTTCTTAAACTCCTAATATAAAAAATATTGATCAGAACTAACTATACTTTTTGAAAAAAAAGAATTTAATTTTAGTGCACACAACACATCTTTAACTAACATTCAAAATTGATGTTTTTTTTGACAGACAAAAAAAAATGCATTCTGTGTGTGGGGATATATGTGTCTGTTCAAAGTTAGGAGCCAGTAATTCAGTGGTAATTGGTTTTTGCTGTGTATAATATTTGTTTTTGTCGATTTGTACTTTAATCTGGACATTTATCTTTTACATTTGAACTGTCTAGCATTTTGTTATGTTGGGGCCTTTTAAAGCTTGTTTTGCAGTAAGGCATTTGGTCATTGTGGAAAATTGTAAGGTAATAGTTTTTTTCGATTTTTTTATTTTGGTAGATATTTATCTCATTGGCAATCATTCCATATCTCCTTATTTTTTAAATCTGTTTACTGTGGATTCATTATTATTCGTTGGATACCAATTTTCGTGTGTTTTATGGGTACAGGTGAACCACGAATTCAAATGTTCAACGAAAAACATATTTCCAAAAGGCTTTGTATACAGAGATTGGCAAAACCACGAAATCAAATATCCACGAATATGCAAGTTTTTAGCAATCCACGAAAATTGATACCCACGAAAATAAATGAATCAACAGTAATCACAATTTATCTTAATGACGGCAAACTATTCGCATATTCTTAAATCATCAGATGTATCCTGCTAGTGACTATGTTTACTGTGATATGTCACTTTGTTAACTTGATTACCTACCAGGGCACTTATTAAACCAAGTAAAACTCCTATAGCAGATGATGCAAAAAACATAACACAAAACCTTCCAACTGCTCCAAAAAATGCTGAAGCTCCACTGGTGATGACTACATCTGGTTTATTGTACTCCAAAATCGTCCTGAAATAAATGTAAGTATTAAATGTTGATACACAGAAGAGGCTGTTAGCCCAATGAGGTGTATCTAGTTTATACTATATTATGGTAAAATAAAATGGTAACTTTCAATAATCAAGAGGGGTCTTTTATCAATGTGACCTCATATCATGGTAAATAAAATTGAGAATGGAAATGGGGAATGTGTCAAAGAGACAACAACCCGACCATAGAAAAAACAACAGCAGAAGGTCACCAACAGGTCTTCAATGTAGCGAGAAATTCCCGCACCCGGAGGTGTCCCTCAGCTGGCCCCTAAACAAATATATACTAGTTTAGTGATAATGAACGCCATACTAATTACCAAATTGTACACAAGAAACTAAAATTAAAATAATACAAGACTAACAAAGGCCAGAGGCTCCTGACTTGGGACAGGCGCAAAAATGAGGCGAGGTTAAACATGTTTATGAGATCTCAACCCTCACCCTATACCTCTAGCCAAAATAGAAAAGTAAACGCATAACAATACGCACATTTAAAATTCAGTTCAAGAGAAGTCTGAGTCTGATGTGAGAAGATGTAACCAAAGAAAATAAACAAAATGACAATAATACATAAATAACAACAGACTACTAGCAGTTAACTGACATGCCAGCTCAATACTTCAATTAAACTGATTGAAAGATTATGATTTCATCATATGAATATCAGGCACAATCCTTCCCATTAGGGGTTTAGTATCATACCATCATAAAATATATGAGAAGAACATAACCCGTGTCATGCCAATAACTGGTTTTTGAATAAATGTGTTTAGTTCCGATGCAAACACCCTATATGTGAATCGATATTAATGCCAAAATATGCAATCTTTAATGACCTGACAACAGTAACGTAACTATATCCCTTCTTAATAAGTCTATAGTAAAGCATGATAAATGCAGAATATCTTATTATGTTTAATGGCATTGTAATGTAATACAAATTCTTACTCATAATTTTGTTTATTGTGTCATTTAGAGACATTGGGATTTCAAATTCACATTATCGAGACAGCAATCCAATGACCAAATAAAACAATAAGAAGACATGCATTTGTCATTGCAGTTATGAAACCTTTAACAAAATGTCAAATTAATTACTATCAATCAACTTATTTTCTAGAGCAAATTAATTTTCGTGAATAAAGGGACTATAAATCACCATGAATATGTAGCACTTGGGTGTTTTCATATATAAAAACATCAAGAAAGTTAGAAAATCATTTAAAATAAATAGCTGTAAAGTTGGCTGAAAAGGAATAAGTGCAAAATTAAGTATCTGCATTTTGTTTGTATCTATCTATACTAACGTGGTCAACACAATGGCTACAGCATCGTTCAGGACACTCTCTCCAAATACCAACATGTATAATATCTGGTCAACATTTAAAGCTTTAAAGATGGCCAGAGTTGCTACAGGGTCAACAGCTGAGATCAAAGACCCAAAGGCAAAACTTTCAACTATATCAAACTCATACACAAGACCAGCCTACAAAGAAAAACATTTCTGGTGTTACAAATTATACCCGTAGCAAGGGGGGGGGGGGTTCGGGGGGTTCGGACGAACCCCCCTTGAAATCAAATAAGCACTGTTAAAGTCAACGTTTTGTTGAAATTGTGACTGTTAAAGTCGAGTTCATGAGTCCAACGAACCCCGCCTTGGAAATTCCTGGCTACAGGCCTGCAAATTATACATTTTCAAATCAGATTTGGTAAAGGCAATGTATTCTTATATGATTTGAATAATCCCAAATACTTGAATCTGATTTGTCAGTGTTTCTTTTCTAATAATTCTGTTCCCTTGGTGCTGAAAATACTTTTGAAACCTAAGTAAACACAAGGTAAGTTTCACTGCAGTAATCTATGCAGACACATGTGTGACAAACATGAAAGAAATACTAGCAATATGGTTCCAAAAAAATTGAAATCAAAACAAACAAAAAATATATGTTGGGATAGAAAATTATCAAGATTAAACACATTAATTTTAAAATGTTATTGGTGTGAAAACTGGTCCACTGACTCATAAACATTACAAACCGGTCGGTTAACTGCCTCAGTACAAACAACAATAACTTTAGAAAAATGTGTTAATTATAGGACTCGGGTAGATAGTTATTACATGGCAATCTTTAATTTTTAAGTCAGATATGTTTTACGTTGTAAACACACAATTAATGTTTGAGTTTGTATTGTTGAGGTATGAATCTGGACCAAAAAAATCATAGTTTCTGAAATATTTTTTTTAGTATGAACTGTGTGCATAGTGTAGAACTAGTACATTGTATAATAATCAGGTTTCGAAATTAGCGTTGGTCCGGTGGTCTGAGACCAGTAGAATTTGTGTCAGACCATTAGATTTTGTCAGTTGGTGGTCCAGCGGACCAGTATAAATTTGTCGATAAAAATCACCAATTCCATCACAATCTCGGTTTGTTTACAAAATCTTTACCTGTTAAATATCAATAACATGGTACTGGGGAAGGGGGGGGGGGGTGGTCTAAGTATTACAAGTTAATTAATATCTCGGGTCCTTTACAAAGAACAAATGTAACAATAAAAAAAAAAATGTGGAAATTTTTGAAAGGAGTTATGTCACCAAGGTCCACTCCAGAGCACTGTTAGATAAGGGGGAGCTAACTCGTATGTGCTGGGACCAAGGGACAGGGGGTCAGTCTATCGCTAGACTTAATGTTTTGATAAGCATAGCTAAAACGCAAGGAAGGTTTTCATAATTTAATTACTATAACAATATAGATGAATGATGATAACAAATCAATTAGTATACAATTTCAAATAAGAATAATAACCTAATTAAAGTCTAAAGTATCAAATTAATTAAAGTCTAAAGTATCAAATCTAATTAAAGTCTAAAGTATTAAATCTAATTAAAGTCTAAAGTATCAAATCTAATTAAAGTCTAAAGTATCAAATCTAATTAAAGTCTAAAGTATCAAATCTAATTAAAGTCTAAAGTATCAAATCTAATTAAAGTCTAAAGTATCAAATCTAATTAAAGTCTAAAGTATCAAATCTAAATATCAAATCCAAAGTAAAACTAGTTCTCCTTAAAATGTAAAATATAAACTAAATGCCAAAATTACTAAATATAAATAAATAGAACTTAATCTCAAATTCAAAATGTAAAGTCTTAAATCAAAAAGATTCTCAAAAGTATTTTCTAAAGTTAAATTTATGAGTCAGAGATAAATTTTGTCTCAACACTACACAGTCAACTGGTAGACTGGTAGACAGTTTTATAGGCCCAGTATAATGACATGAGTAGTGCGAGGTTACGCTTCCGAAACACTGACTGTTTTCTAAAAATATTCTCAAAAATAAAAGGTGAGTCAAAAATACATTTTTGTCAAAACACTACAAAGTCAACTATTAGACTGATCGACAGTCTTACAGATCTAGTATAATAGACCTTAGAAGTGAAAGGTTAGGTTTCCGAAAGGTGACTGCTTTTCCAAAATTTCACAATGCTATTTATACTAAAACACCAAATAACTTAATTTGACTCAACATGTAATTAGTACTCTAATTAGCAAAAATAAACTTTAATTAAGAAAGCCTAATCCTATAATGTTTTGATAAATATCCAAGTGACTTATGCTAATTACAATTAACATTTCAAAACTAAGTGCTTTGAGCATTGACTGAGAAGTCGAGTACTTGCCACAGCAAAGGTAAAATTAAATAAACAAATTAATTAAAATTTTACTAAATACAAACATAATAAAAAATTTCTTTCTTAAAATAAAACATATTTTTTATCCAAAATAACACTAACACAAATTTAAGCCAAATAACACACCATGACAGTTATACCGCCGAACAAAAGGAAGATCGGCATAAAATTTATGAAATTGACAAAAGGAAACTTAAATATCAAAATTCTTGGGGGAAAGATCGCAAGTAGTTAAATTATATGGTCGATTGCAATGTAATGAATTGTATTATATTTGATAAATTTCGATGACATACATGTACATAGAACAGAAATATATTTTTGTAACAGGATCATCAAATTTTAAGTTAGAATTTGAACTTGCTCATGAACAACCAAAACAGCACAAAAAAATCTATGGGAATTAAAGAAGAGGAAAGCACTTTCTTATCTTACATATGCATATGTAAAAGAAAGCATGAAAATAAAAGTAAACATCTATCATTTATATAATTTAGTATTTGTCAAATGAATATTTTTGCAGGACCAGTAGATTTGCATGGAGCTGGACAAGTAGAATTTCAGTCCACTGGTCCCACTGACCGGTACACAAAAAAGATTAAATTTGACCCATGATAATGATATAAAATGTAAATTACCTTTCCTAGTAAGTATAGTCCACCTCCAACAATCAATGCTGAGATAACAGTACCAAATATAGCAAATAATAATATAGATCCTATATTCTGGAAAAAGTTACCCTGTAAAAAAATAAGTTCCAATACATATCCAGTCAACAAATTAGCACTAGTTAATGATAGTTCAATATAAATGCTTATAGAATATTTTAATAAGTATATTGATATTAAAGTTTACTTTTATAAATTGTTACTTGAATGGAGAGTTGGCTCATTGGCACTCATACCACATCTTCCTATATCATTTATATCTATTGATAAACTGTTTGAAATTTCCTTAAAAAATTGTCATGAAATAATTTGGTTATGCTATTAAAGTTGCTGTTGCTACAATTTGTACGGTAAAAGTTGAATAAAATAAAGTTTTTTTTATTGCACACATTTCAAGAATGACATATATATTGAATAATAATTTCTTATAAGCCGTTATTTTGATTCACATTTTACCTCAGTTAAGTCTCATTGTGCATGTGCTCATTTTGTTCTGTTAATATACATAACATGTCGAACTTTACATCTATCTGTGCTTGCATTTATCTATTTACATTTATATAGCCATTTTCCAGTCAACTTGATGAGTCAATTTTTACTATTTTTTTTAATATTCTTGGTGTATCAATATAAGGGAAGTCCCAAGTCTGACATATAGACATATTGATATTATTTTATATTCACAAGAGTCCAGAAAATAGGTTTTGACAAAAATTAGTTGGTTTACATTATATTAGAGCGTTTTTCTTCAGTTACCTTATGTAAATTATAACCAGACTCAAATATGATTGGTGGAAGTAAAACAATGAAGAATACTGTTGGAGGAAATGCTTCTTCATTCTGAAATAAAAAATAAAAAAAATAGGTAAATGCTTACTTTTTAAGAAAAATAATTTGTACTACTATCTTGGCAATTCATACTCATCAGTTAATACTACTCTGAACAGATTCTTGTACATAAAATAGACCACTTTTCTAGCCCCTTAATTCAGCTTAAGTTAAAAGTCATTTCTATAATCCTTATATAGTCTCTTTTTTTTAAATTAATAGTTAAAATATAGATTCTGCCACTGGCCATCAAGAGTCACATAGATGATATCTATTTACTAGAATCAGTTTTCATGACGTCACATTAGATATTTCAGAGGAAAGCAAGAACATTTGAGGTCATAATTGTATTTTGACTAAAATACAACTGACATCAAACTAACCACAGGTTGATTAAATGACAATTAATAATCAAAAGGTCAGGAAAAGGTTAAATCAAGTAAAAATTAGAGAAACAGAGTTATGTTTTGAGTTTTGTAATTTCGATGATATTTAAATGCAAATGTTGAAATTAAAACATGTAAATTATGCAAATCATTCAATTAAACGAAGGTCAAGGACAAGACAACTGCCATAGAATGGGAAATGCCAACACTAATACATCTGCATACCAAATGTCATTGACCTACCACTAATAGTTCCCCTTTAACTGATCTAATCACAGACTTTAGCATGAAAACTAAGATAAAGTTTCAAAGTCAATAGACCATAACTGAGGGGGCAGGGCCAAGATTATCTCTACACAAATGAGATGTGCCAATCCTAATACAACTGCATACCAAATATCATTGACCTACCTCTGGTGGTACATAAAAAAACTTGACCTAATCACATACTAAAACATTGATGACACCCCGTGACAGAAACAGTAAGCCTTAAAGGATTACTTTTTATAACTATTTGGATACAAGATAAAAACTAACCTGCCAATTTCCAATCTTCAATATTTTTATACCAACACCAATTAATGCACCTGAAAAATGAATAAAAATGAAAATTATGTATCTGCTATAAATGATTTAAAGAGGCACTTATTGTCAAATTCATGTTCACGGATTTGACTCATATTCTAATATTTGATTTATAACATACTAAAACACATATCCCAATCACAATAGGTCTGAAATAAACAGTTATATATCAATGCATATTTATTATTCTAGAAAATATACATTAGAATTTCGGGTGTGTTTAAGTCTTGACGCCATCTAATTAACTATCAAGATGACCTCTGTAGATAGTTATCAAAGGTACCAGGATTATAATTTAATAAACCAGACAAGAGTTTCATCTACATCAGACTCATCAGTGACTAAACTGTAAACTACCCATGGTCACATAACACCATATTAACATAAAAATAAATATAAATATATAGCAACCTGCTGTAATTAAGATTTTTCTAAGTCTGTTTGACTTTATTTTATAGGCTAACAAGAGTGCACACCCTGAAATGTCTCGCCTTCTTTACTTCATTGATATCATGTTGATATTCGTAAATATAAAGCTTTATTACAACTGTCACATAAACTTAACATTAACCAAGAAAACTAAACATTGACCAATGAACCATGAAAATGAGGTGAAGGTCAGATGAACCATTCCAGACAGACATTTACAGCCAGATAATAATTCTTCCATACACCAAATATAGACTGCAGGATGCATTTAAAATAAAAATCAGAATATCATATACCACTTAAACCTGCAAAAAATACAACCAGCCACCTTGATCATGAAGATAAATATAAATACAGACCAAAACACATAAACTCAACACTGAGCAATGAACCGTAAAAATGAGGTCAAGGTCAAATAAAACCTGCGCGACTGACATGTAGATCATAGAATATTGCCATACACCGAATACTGTTGACCTATTGCATATAGTATTAGAAAAAAAAGACCAAAACTCAAAAACTTAACCATAACCACTGAACCATGAAAATGACGTCAAGGTCAGATGACACCTGCCAGTTGGACATGTTCACCTTACAGTCCTTTCATACACCAAATATATTAGACCTATTGCTTATAGTATCTGAGATATTGACTTTAATTGAGTGACCACCAAAACTTAACCTTGTTCACTGATCCATGAAATGAGGTTGAGGTCAAGTGAAAACTGTCTGACTGGCATGAGGACCTTGCAAGGTAAGCACATACCAAATATAGTTATCCTATTACTTATAATAAGAGAGAATTTAACATTTCAAAAAACCTAACTTTTTTTTCAAATAGTCACTGAACCATGAAAATGAGGTCAAGGACATTGGACATGTAACTGACAGAAGCTTCGTATCATGAGGCATCCATATACAATTAAAGTATGAAGCATCCAGGTCTTTGGACATGTTCAAAATATAAAGCTTTTAAGAAGTAAGCTAATGCTGCATCACTATCATTATGTCGAGCTTTCTGTGACAAAAGTCACAGGCTCGACAAAAATCAAATGCAGAATATTTAGAATGTCAAGGTTTTTTATTATAAAAAAATATTTCATATTTCAAATACAAGAATTGTTCCTGATTTTTTGGAAGTTAGTATGTATTTACATATTAAAAACTGAACATTTTTATATATATATCTGTTAGTAGTTTTTAGATCTCAGAACTCTAATTTTTTAAGAGAAAATGTAAAAAAATGAAGATAAATAATAAAAGAAATATTGCAAAGTCACAAATTATAGCTTGAATTTATCAATGCAATATTTGATAACATTTCAATAAATTGAAATAAGTGGGGGTTCGACATCAACCCAATAAAACATTTACAAAAAAAGACATCTTGTTTTCAGCTATGTGATGAAATAAGAAAAAAAAGAAAAAAATAATACCAATCAACTGAATATCAGCTAATAACAGACTAAAATGTTGTGGTTAAAAATTTATGAAACTTCAACTGTTTTAGATAGATGAAACAGCTAGCTCTTAGTTCACATGACACCAAATGACACAGTAATTAACAACTGAAGGTCACAAAATGACGTTCAACAAAGACCTCAAATCATTTATCAAAATGTAGAACAGCACTAAAAGTTCTGTTCCTTTCAAAGATTGGTCTTTTTCTTGTATGTTATGTGAATTTAATGTTAATCCATATCGTGTCTTTCTAATTAAAATATCATGTATGTTTAAATTAATGAAGTAGGAGTCGAATCTTCTAAGAATTATATTTAAATTATTTTTATCAGTGTTTTCTTTTCAATATATAACATCAATTTATGAAAAATCAACTAGCACAACATACAGTATAACCAGATGCTCTGCAGGGCACAGCTTTATACAACCGCAGAGGTTGAACCCTGAACAGTTGGGGCAAGCATGGACACAACATTCAAGCTGGATTCAGCTCTAAATTTGGATTGTGATTAAAAAGTTGACACAGCATGGGTTTCTGACACAGAATGAATGTGATCTAATGAACTTAAAAACATTTTTTGCCTTTGAGCAATTCAGTATGCTGTTGAATATTAATCCTCTCAAAAAAAATGTTTGAAGAAATTTTCTTTTTATTCATGAAATCTGAAATGAGAAAAATTGACAACCCCCCCCCCCCCCCCCAATTTTTTTTCTCACATCCCCCTTTCCCTTATTCCAAAACTGATCTCAATTCAAATTTTTGATGGGAGTTTGCAACAATAACTACTCATTTAAATACATCATAAAATATTAAAATGTAAAAAAAGTGCTTGTAATCACTGAATGGTAAAGATTGTTTTAATTTATTAGTTGGTAGTAAAAGTGAATGTACATTGTATATTGCATAAAACAATGATTTAAGTTGATTCAATTACTATTCTGGACAAAGAAAGATAACTTCAATTTTCAAAGAATATTTCATAAAAACTCTGCAATTGAAAATTTCTTGCTATTGCGCAATACTGTAAGTGCAATTAGATATTTCTTGCTATTGGACAATACTGTGCGATTGAAGATTTCTTGCTATTGCACAATACTGTGCAATAGAAGATTTCTTGCTATTGTGCAATACTGTGCAATTGAAGATTTCCTGCTATTGCACAATACTGTGCAATTGAAGATTTCTTGCTATAATGTGCAATACTGTGCAATTGAAAATTTCTTGCTATTGCACAATACTTAATATAATAATGTTGGACCCGGATTTGGAACAACTTAAAAACTGGGCCCATAACAAAAAATCTAAGTACATGTTTGATTCAGCATATCAAAGAACCCCAAGAATTCAATTTTTGTTAAAATCAAGCTAAGTTTAATTTTGGACCCTTTGGACCTTAATGTAGACCAATTTGAAAACAGGACCAAAAATTAAGAATCTGAATACACGGTTAGATTTGGCATATCAAAGAACTCCAATAATTCATTTTTTGATGAAATCAAACAAAGTTAATTTTGGACCCTTTTGGCCCCTAATTCGTTGGGACTAAAACTCCCATAATCAATCCAAACCTTCCTTTTATGGTCATTTGGCTTATTTGGGACCTGTTTTTTGCCCCTTAAATTCCTAATAAACTGTTGGCACCAAAACACCCAAAATCAATCCCGACCTTCCTTTTAAGGTCATAAACCTTGTGTTTAAATTTCATAGATTTCTGTTTACTTTTACTAAAGTTAGAGTGCGAAAACCAAATGTCTTCAGACAACAACTACAACGACGACGATGGACGACAACACCAACGTGATACTAATATAGGACCAAAATTTTTTTTCAATTTTTGCGGTCGTATAAAAAATAGGGGGAGACGTTTTTATTAGGAATACTTTAATGCTTGAAAATGAATTGTTCAGTCTAGAATATTTTTTAAACAATGAAATTCAATAGCAATGAGTTTTTTAAGACAATCTACCTCTATTGTTATACCTTTTACTGTAAACATGGTAAATGATTGATGCTTAGTTTGATTCTACAGAATAAAAAGCAAAAAAAGAAAAAAAAAAGAAAGAAAAATGGACAAATGAAAAGAAGATTTTCTACATTGGGACACAGATGTCCCATGAATGTGAAGACTTTCAAATACAAAAATGATGACACAACCAACTACAATTCAAAGATAACAAACACCAACTACATCCCAATGCTGACACCACCAACTACATCCTAATGATGACATCACCAATGACATCCCAAATGATGACACCACCAACTACATTCCAATAAAGACACCAAGACGATGACATCACCACCTACACCCCAATGATGACACAAGCAACTTCACCTCAAATGATGACAACACCAAATACATCCCAATGATGACATCACCAACTTTCTCTCATTGATAACAACACTAACTACACCTTCAAAGATGCACAACCAACTACACCCTAAATTTTGACACAACCAACTACAATTCAAAGATAACAAACACCAACTACACCCCAATGCTGACACCACCAACTACATCCCAATGATGACATCACCAATGACATCCCAAATGATGACACCACCAACTACATTCCAATGAAGACACCAAAACGATGACATCACCAACTACACCCCAATGATGACACAAGCAACTTCACCTCAAATGATGACAACACCAAATACATCCCAATGATGACATCACCAACTTTCTCTCATTGATAACAACACTAACTACACCTTCAAAGTTGCACAACCAACTACACCCTAAATTTTGACACCACCAACTTATTAACATCCAATGATAACACCACCAACCACACCTCAAATAATGACACCACAAACTTTACCCCAATGATGACATCACTGACTACACCACCAATGATACCACCACTAACTACACCTCTAAAGATGACACCACCAACTACGCCTCAAATTAAGATACCACCAGCTACCAACTATGTAATGATACCACCAAATACACCCTAAATGATGACACCACTAACTACATCCCAATGATGACACCACCTAGATGATGAGACTACCAACTACACCCTAAATGATTACACCACCAAATTAACCCTAAATGATGACACCATTAACTACATCTTACTGACATGAATTATCATTGATATGGTTATATTTATAAATTAAGTGTTTACAAAATTTAGAATTTTTGAAAAACTAAGGCTTTTCTACCTCAGGCATAGATTACCTTAGCTGGATTTGGCAAATTTTTACGAATTTTGGTTCTCAATGCTCTTCAACTTCGTACTTTATTTGGCCTTTTTAACTTTTTTGGATTTGAGCGTCACTGATGAGTCTTTTGTAGACTGGCGTATATACAAAATTTAGTCCTGGTATCTATGATGAGTTTATTTAACGATGACACCACCTAGTTGATGAGACTACCAACTACACCATAAGTGATGACTCCACCCCAAATGATGACATCACTGACTACACATTCAAGTCCTCTGTTTCTGTATTGGCACTGGTATAGATTCTCGGTCAGCTGTATTGGCCCTCGAACATACGGGTCTCGAGGCCAATGCAGCAAACCTTCAATCTATACCAGTGCCAATACAGAAACAGCCAGTTAATAACACCATAACATTAACTTTTTATGAGGGCCGTATAATTATATAACATATCCCTTTTTTCAAATAATGAAATTCGTTCAGTTTTATACACATGAATTGCCTGAGAACTAAACGATGATTGCAAATTTACAACAATTAAAACATTTTCAGTAGATTTTGACATTCATTCTTTTGAATTCATTTTAAGTACCATTAGAAATAAAGCCATAACAAACGAACTGGAAAAGAAATTAATTAACGTTTATTTCAACCTATCAAATTGCACAGGTATATAAATATATAATTTATATATCATCCTGTGCATCATTTGTGCATGTTAAATTGCTTTTTATTTTGTGTGAAAATTATCGATCACATGCCTATATATACACGATATAATGGCTAAAAGTAATACAACATAGATCTTCTAGCTTGAACTCGATCACCAAAGCTTGTTAATCATGACTTATTACATTGTAATACTATTTTTACTAAACTATTTCTTCCAACACTGGTTTGTTCTTGGAGTGAACATTGGATCAAGATCTACGGAACCCAATTTTACTGCATTAAAAAATTTGGAAACAAGTTCTGTTACTGACCAAACAAGGATTTTGGACAATCAGCAGTTTACCTACTCGACAAGTGTATCACCATATGAAGCTTTAGTCTTATCAGATCCATGCTATGAGTACGGGACTTGTGAGTTTACACAAACTTTAATGGAGGAACAATATTGTAATTGTGACGAACAATGTCATCAGTTCAAAGACTGTTGTCTTGACATCAAATACAATGAAGAGTTAAATTCAGTATACACACCATATTATCAATGCTACCAATCATCTGATAACATATACAAAGGCCTGTTTGCAGTGGCTAAATGTCCACCATTGGAAGATAATACAACTATTCTACACCTTTGTCAAAGTGATGATTTACTGCAGGTGGGACCATGCGTTGTTAATGATGACATTATATTCAAAAATAAGTACTGTGCATTTTGTCATAATATTACTTTGTATAAAACATTTGATCTGAAATTAAAACTTATTGGAGTACCCACATCAATTATCCATGAAAACATGTCGAACTCAGACAGAATGAATCATATTTTCCACATGAGCAGAGGCTATAAACTTATACCTCCAAAAGATACAGTCATTCGTCCATGTATGCTACAACTAGCTAGCAATAATGACACACTATGTCAAATGTTCATCAATCCAGTATATCTATTTGAGAAGAGAATGGTACATTTATACAGAAATTATTTCTGTGCTCCTGCCTCTAATCGTCACTTATTTAAATGCACGGCTGGAAATTATGATAGATTAGGTCGAGATAAAATTTACCCAATGACTATCCTATTTTCTTTCACAGAAAAGGAAACGAAGAAAGAAGATTGCACCAAGATGACTTACCAGGTAAAAAATACTTTGATTCGTTTGTTTTCGTGGGTACCAATTTTCATGGCTTGAGGAAAAATTCTCAGTTTTGCAAAAATCTGCATACATGCCTGTAGCAAATTTGTACTTCGTTGAATATTTCAATTCATGGTTTACCTTTACCAACACAATCCACAAAAATTGGTATCCCACAAATAATAAACAGCTGCGCCATGAGGGCAGGATACACCCGTCACTTTTTCAAAGAATAAAGTTCAATAACGTCTCAATGTCATAACAGAAATTTATAAAAAAAAAAAAGTAAAATTGATAGATACAAAACAGTCACTTTAGTTTCATGAAAACTGCTCAAAGCAGTCAAAAAACTGGAAAATCCCCATTTTTAATGAATAAAACCCCATAACTTGGAAAAAAAATATCTAAAATTCATAATAAACTGTTATCACAGAGATATTTTTAACTTACTTTTATTGGTACGGATTCAATATCTCCTTAATTTTATCATGCCCGTTTTATATAAATCTTAATGTTTATCATGCAGTGCTATATTTTTAAAATCTGTTTGTTTTAGAATTTTTAACATGGGCTTTCATATTTTATTGTAAATACTTATATATGTGAATTAATTTACATTGTAAAGCGCTTAGAGTAATGTTAGTTTTATATAATGTGCTGTTATAAATACTGTATAATAATAATAATAATAATAATAATAATAATAGATATGTCTCGCCTTTTTGTAATTTTGATTATGCAAATGTTGAAATCAAAATAGAAGTACTTTAACATCTTACACAAGTTATGCAAATATTATATTCAAAGTCAATCAACCATGACTGCATGAATTACATGGCTAAATAATCTCCATGTAATTGAGATGTGCCAATGCTAATACAACTGCATACCAAATACCATTGACTTAACTATTATAAGTCGTTCCCAAACCTAAATACAAACATAAACTTGTAAACTATGTAAAAGTATCAAAGTCAATGAACCATGAAGAGGGGATGGGGCTATATAATCTCCATGGAAACAATATTTGCAAATGCCAATAAATTTGCATACCTAATATCATTGACTTAACATAAGCAGTTCATCTTAAACTGATCTAATCACAAACTAATACATATAAACTAAGATAAGTTTCAAAGTCAATTGACCATGACTAAGGGGGCGGAGCCAAATTATCTCCATGGAAATGAAATATGCCAATGCTTATACAACTGCATACCAAATATCATTGACCTACCACTTGTGGTTCCCCATAAACTGACCTAATCACAAACTAATACATGTAAAATAAGCAAAGGTTTCAAAGTCAATAGACCATGACTGAGGGGGCAAGGCCAAATAATCTCCATGGAAATGAGATGTGCCAATCCTTATACAACTGCATACCAAATATGATTGACCTACCACTTGTGGTTCACCATAAACTAGACCTAATCACAAAGTAATACATTGTTGACGGCGCCATTGCCGCCGACGCCGGAAACAGCATACCTATGTCTCGATTTTTGACTCCGTCAAGGCGAAATAAAAATCGAATGGGAGCTCACATCAATACATATAAACAATTCATCAAAGTTTCTTGCAAATTGGTGAAAGTGTTCTTGAGTTATTGTCTGAAACTGGAAAATCCCCCTTTTTTTAAAGAATAAAACGCCATAACTCGGAAACATGAAATCTTAAATTTATAAAAATCCAAAGGGAGCTCATGTCAATAGATAAAAACAATTTAACCAAAGTTTCATGCAAATTGATTTACTTTGATAAGCGTTATTGAGTTATCGTCTGACATGTTAACGGTATACCATAATACATCCTGTAAACAGGCATACGAAAATGAGTTCACAGTACATGTATTAAGAATCTATATTCTAGTAGTACTGTCTTATAAACAATATATATATATATGTCTGGACCTTTTATACCTGATGTTACAGTATGGGTTTTGCTCATTATTGTAGGTCATATAGGGACCTATAGTCCCTTGAAGCTATCTCATTTGGTCTATAGGAAGTATAGGTAGCTCTATAAACACTTGAACAAGTTTATGTGATCCCTGATGTTAACATATATAGCAACTCAGAAAAACAATTCAAAGCTTATTTTTCTTAATACTTTCTGATAGAGGTCGGTCATTTACAAACTTATCAATCGTATCGTATTTTTTTATATATCTGCAGATGCGGATACATAAAAAAATATTATGTGATCCCATTAATAAGACCATGCATTTTAAAAAAAAAATGGAATCTCTTCGAAACAATGAAACATACACTTTGAATATTTGTGATAGTGGTGTTTTGTAAGAAAATAAATAAGGAGTTCTGTCAACTACTTTTACATGCCCTTAAAAAGGAGCCAATGTAGGGCAGGAACACAATATCTATACACAATCCTTTAATAATCTAGTTAAAAAACTATTTCAAGATCTTATATGAATATACACAAAAAAATCTAATGTACTACTTATACATGCAAGGGACTTTGAATATTGTTCATTTGCGATTTTATCAAAAAAGGTAATAGAAAAGTACTGAGTATCACTCTATTTGTCAATTTAATAACAATTTTTTTTACGTGAGCACAAGTTCACACACAAACAAACGATTTTACCGTATTCACTCCTATCATGCATGTAAACTGTTCCAACTATTCGGAATATCTTTAAAAGTCGGGTTACATATATATTCCACAAAAACTCGATATATAATTTCCTAATTGTTTTGTAAATTGCTGCATAAGAAATTAATCAGTCGCCCATTTGCATTATTGAAAGTACATTAAATTAAAGCTTGGTATCATATACTGTTTTTTGGTATATCTGCAGATGCGGATACGTCAACGTATATGATACGGTTGATACGTCTTTAAATGACCGACCTATAATAAGAGAGCACACACAGAAAATTAATGTCTTCCCTGCTCTTCTGATCATGATTAAATTTTCGTTCAAAGTCTTCAAGATGAAGTTTTTACTACTAGCATCACTAGTATCACTTAATGAAAGTCAGATGAACCTTTTCAGACACATATATATATGTTTACCTTAACCTTACGATCATTTCATAAAACAAATATAGTGGACTTTTTGCATATAGTATTTGAGAAACAGACCAACCAACAATGTTTTTGTAGGTGCTGAAACTAAATCTATTGACTATTTCATTGATGGCTATTGTTTTACATGAAGGGACAAGTATTGTATGTTCATCATCCTTTCCTTCGTCTATATCACCCTGCTCAGTCCATCGGTAATTCTCTTATCACTGTCTTGAGGCGTGAGCAGAACTTATTAAAATAAACAAGCACTTTTACCTGTACAATGTAACTGTTAAAATATATACGTATGAAATGTTTGGATAGTTCAGGTAAAATCCCGTTTAAACTGAACAAATGAAAGAAAATAAGTGATCAAAAGAGATAGGTTTGTAATTATATTAAAGGTACTCAATATTTTACTTTCAGATGAATGGGAGTAACCAATGTGATTTAGAAATTTACACAAATTTTATCAGCAATCTAGAACCTTTCTACCTTGTATCCAGTGTGTCTCTGACAAGACAACAGATATTCACAGTTGCTTCTGCCTATTGCTGGACTTTGACCAAGGTCATTGACACAGAAAACGTATCTGTTAAGGATATTTTTCTCCCAAAAGGTGAAAAAAATGTAGCTGCCAAAATAAACTTGCAGGTTATTTTCACCAAACCATCTTTTTTACACGAAATAAAACAAAACGAACATCATATAAACAACTTAATATGGAATATGTTTTGGACTGATGAAAACAACACTATAGAAATTAGCAAAAAACAAAGTTTACCCCCGACACTGCAAAATGAAACTCTCCACAAGATAGGAGTAACTCAAAAAACAAGTTATATAGTTGAGGATATTGAAAGGAATGGTGCAAATATATCTAAATCTGTGACCCTTGGCTGTAAGAGGATGACAGTGTATGCTGATCAGAATGGACTGTTCCAGATACAAGCAACAGATGCAGTCTGCCACGAATATTATATAAACCAAGATTTCAAGGATAGCCAAGAACTGTCCTACTCTATCAAAGCTATCCTGACATACGTATGCTTTTCAGTGTCTATTGTGGCTTTAGTTTTCTCCATTTCAATGAATAGAAAATTTAACCTATCTTCAAGTATTGCAGGTTCAAACATGGAAAACATATCTATTTCATTGATTGCTTCAAATATTTTGTTTATGATTGGTAGTTATGCCTCCAAAATAGCATTCCTCTGTTACACTATTGGGGTCTTTCTTCATTATTTGTGGCTGACTGTCTTTTCTTTCGTGTTGATATCAGTATTTTATATAGCTAAGAATCTTACTTCAATGAAATCAGGTAACAAAACAATAAGACGGACTGGAAATTTCACTAAGCATTCTTTTACCATTACTGGCTTGTTGATTCCAGTTTTATTTGTTGGCCCAGCTGTCATACTAGATCAATTTGACGTTGCTAATTTATCAGCAGGATATGGAAATTCAGTTTGCTTTCCAAGCAGGTATCCAGCAAATATCATATTCTTTAGTGGACCAGTAGTCTTTTCTACGTTAATCAATTTTTTTGTACTGTTACGAGTTATAGTACAAATTTGCCTAATGCGTGTGGAAATGAGAAATCTCATTAAATCTTCATACTTCCAAGATGCAAAACTGTTTTTTCGCCTCCTCCTTTTATCGGGTATCTTTTGGGTTACAGGCTTTTTATCAGGTATTTTGCAATCAGAATGGCTTGAATACATATTCATATTACTGTGTGGTCTACAAGGTTTAACGGTTTGTGTTGCTAACATGACAACAAGACATATGTATAGTAATGTAAAAGGAACATTCAGCAAAAAATCTTTCAGTACTAAGGCAACCTCTGTGACATAATGCATTTTGGTCTAAATTTATCAGTGTTCATTCATACATTTATTTACTGGTAAATATCCGATACGATCTCACCTAAATTATATTCTACTTAGTAATTGTGTCATCAACACTTGGCTATAATGCATTTTAGGAAAGTCTTTTAGACTGGGGGTTTGATAATATAAATTTAATTCAGTCCATGTTTGGTTGAATTAATAGCCTGTTTGTTAGAAGGAAGAAGATTTCGAAATAGTTTTCAATGAACAAATAAACGGACCAGAAAAAGGGAAATATAAGGATGTCCTTTCGAACTACTTGAGCTAAAATTAGAAACTCATGCACAATATTTATCATATTACATCATCTTTAATAGTGTTGTGTGAATTATTGCTCGCTGTTGAACATTGTGACTCGAATATCTTTCTTTCATTAGTCATTATCCCAGTAGGTATAAAAATAAGAAGATGTGGTATGATTGCCAATGAGACAACTTTCCACCAGAGACCAAGTGACATGTCAATAGTGTTAGCTTAATCTAAAGAGTATTTGCATTGTTGATTTGGTGTTTGTTGTATTCCAAAATGTATCTGCATTGTTGAATTGGTGTTTGCTTTATTCCAATAGGTATTAACATTGTTTAATTGGAGTTTACATTATTTCAGTAGGTTTCTTCATTGTTTAATTGGTGTTTCTGTATTCCAAAATTTATCTGCATTGTTAAATTGTTGTTTACATTATTCAAATAGGTATCTGCATTATTAAATTGTTGTTTAAATTATTCCAATAGGTATCTGCATTGTTGATTTGGTGTTTTTTGTATTCCATTATGTATCTGCATTGTTGAATTGATGTTTGCTGTATTCCAATAGGTATCTTGATTGTTAAATTGTTGTTTACATTATTCCAATAGGTATCTGTATTGTTAAATTGGTGTTTGTTGTATTTCAATAGGTATCTGCATTGTAGATTTGGTGTTTACATTATTCCAATAGGTATTTGCAATGATGATTTGGTGTCGTCGTATTCCAAGAAGTATCTGCATTGTTAAATTGGTGTTTAATCTACTCCTAGAGGTATCTGCATTGTTGAATTGGTGTTTGCTGTATTCCTATAGGTATCTGAATTGTTAAAGTGTTGTTTACATCATTCCAATATAGGTATCTGGATTCTTAAATTGGTGTTAACATTATTCCAACAGGTTTTGATTGTTAAATTGGTGTTTGTCAGATTCCAATAGGTATCTGCATTGTTAAATTGGTGTTTGTTGTATTTCAATACGTATCTGCATTGTAGATTTGGTGTTTACATCATTCCAATAGGTATCTGCAATGTTGAATTGGTGTTTACAGTATTCCAATAGGTATCTGCATTGTTAAATTGTTGTTGACAGTATTCCAATAGTTATCTGATCTGCATTATTTAATTGGTGTTTACATTATTCCAAAAGCTACCTGCATTGTTAAATTGATGCTTACATTATATCAAAAGGTGTCTGCATTGTTAAATTGTAATTTACAGCATTCCAGAAGATATCTGCCTTGTTTAATTGGTGTTGCTGTATTCCTATATGTATCTATATTGTATTAACTGTTATCTGCTTAATTTCAATTAGTGTCTACATAACTGAATATTTATGTTTTAAAATAATGTTTTAAATGTTATGAACTTTTTTGTAAACTATTAAAGTAGATTTTGTCCTTATCTTATTTTCTTTTTATATTACAAGTGAACTATTCATGCAAGACCATGTTGATCAATGCTGTCGAAGTATAAACGACTGTTATTATTCATATCAGAAAATTCTGTAAATACATATAGATAATTTTTTTTATTCATTGCAGATTTTTTTAACTCAAGACTTTATAAAAAGTTCTTTGTAATGACAAACGAAATTCTAAAATTCCAAAATAAAGAGAAGTATTCTGGAATTATTTGTTTGTATTTAATGAAACAAATTGACTAAATCTGTTTTTAATCGAGTTAAAGATTAAATAAAAGTTTTTTGTCAGAACTAATGTTCAGGTTTTAGTTTCTGATATGTAATAAATTATTAAAATATTGGATACAAAGGGATGTGGTGTATTAATTCATGACATAAAATTCCTCCACGTTTGACAAAACTCAAAGAAATTAAACTACAGTTTATAGCTATTGCGATTTTTTTTTTATTTCTGTGAATTATGCGACTGATCAGGTCGCAAATATATAAACTTCCATTTCGATATCTAATACATATAACTCTATGCTCAACTTCCTGAATTCGCCATATTTAATCTCGCATTTTAGTCCATTCTTCAAAATTCGCAATAATAAAGCACGCAACATTTTTTGCATTTACAGTATTTAACTTAAAAAGAGATGTAAAAGAGGGACGAAAGATACCAAAGGGACAGTCAAACTCATAAATATAAAACAAACTGACAACGCCATGGCTAAAAATAAAAAAGACAAACAGAAAAACAATAGTACACACGACACAACATAGAAAACTAAAGAATAAACAACACGAACCCCACCAAAAACTAGGGGTGATCTCAGGTGCTCCGGAAGGGTAAGCAGATCCTGCTCCACATGTGGCACCCGTCGTGTTGCTTAAGTGATTACAAATCCGGTAAATAGTCTAATTCGGTAGGTCATATTCATGAAAGGGAAGGGGATTGTAGTTACGACGTAAGGAACATATCCGATATCATTTGTGAAACGGTTATTCCATAACGGTCAACCAACTCGTGATGGCGTCCGTAAAATTTACGAAGGGATGATTTCAACTTCACCATTTGGAACTCTTGGTTTAATAGCTTCCTTGTGAGCAGCAAACCTCTATCAAGAAAACCATGATAGGAAATGCAAGCACGGGAATATCGTATCAATTGGGAGATATATACCCCGTATGCAGGTGCTGCTGGAATGTTGCTACTTAGAAATGGAAAGTTCACAATTGGAAAGCTGAAATCATCTCTTTTGTCGTAAAGTTTTGTTTTCAACCGACCCTCATTGTCAATTTCTAGATGTAAGTCAAGATATGAAGCCGACTTAACTGTATCTGTAGTATCCTTTATCTCTAGTTCGATTGGATAGATGCGTTCCACATAGTCACCAAATTTTGAATTGTTTAGTGAAAGAACATCATCTATATAGCGGAAAGTAGAGTTAAAGGATATTGCTAACTTCTTATCTTTCTTCCTAAGAAGTTCCTGCATGAAGTCAGCCTCATAATAATAAAGAAACAAGTCGGCGAGTAGAGGGGCACAGTTTGTTCCCATTGGAATGCCGACAGTCTGTTGAAAAACACGTCCTCCGAACGTAACAAATATGTTGTCAATCAAGAAATCAAGCATCCTGATAATATCAGTTTCAGAGAATTTTTTGTTTGAATCAGAGTGATTCTTTACAAAGTAGGATTTATCCCTCCCTAAGACAAGATACTTGTATCTACGTTGGCCATTCTTTTTTATGAAGCAAAGTAATATCAACTCTTTCAATTTGTCTTTTAGTTTGGAATGTGGAATACTTGTGTACAGGGTAGAAAAGTCAAATGTTTTAATACTGTTACAAGATGAAAGAGAGTTAGATTGTATGTACTCTAAAAGATCTTTTGAATTTTTAAGTATCCACATCTGATTCACGCCACCTCTAGAATAGGCAGTTTCACAATAACTTTGAAGCCCGTCTTTGATTGCTGATAAAATAGATGTTAATAATTTAGAAAGAGGTTTCGTGGAGCACTTGGAAGACCCAGCAATATACCGTTGTTTGTAAGGACACTTATGTAGTTTAGGTATCCAATACAGTGATGGAAGATCCAGTTCTTCATCTTTGGTTGAAATTCCAAAGGAACATAGAACAGACCTATGATTATCCAGGATTTCCTCTTTGGTAAGTGTCGTGAGGGTATATGTTGAGTTACCAAGTGAATTGTCAATACCTAATTCGTTTATCAAGCAGTTGATGTAGTGACTTTTACACACAAAAACGATGTTATTTGGGGCTTTATCTGCAGGGACAACAACATATTTGTCATGGAGGTCGGATAGGTGTTTTGCAACATTTGGGTCTTTAAAGATTGACGTAGTATGGTTATTGATGGACCCATTCAGTTTCTTAATTCTGATTTGTATCAACGACCTCACTGCCTTAATCCATTCGGAAAGAGTGTCTACGTCTTCCTTCTCGCGCTTAGCCCATTGCCTGGCATAATCCTCGACTGAATCCATCAAAATTTTAAAGTTGTATTTCCAATTGATGGATTTAGGCTCACGATATTTGGGACCTTTCGATAACACATTTCGTAGAGAAGTGTTATTAACAATGTTAAGGTCACCGGTAATAACGTGGCCAGCAGGATTATATGTGAATTTGGAACTAGCACAAGTGCAATCAGGAGGTTTAGACTTGAAGTCGTCAATATCGAGATCCTGCAAAACGCGTTTGTAGTTGAAAATTTTAGTTGCAATAGGTTTGGTATAGGTATAAGAAATTATTGGTACAGACTGGTCTTTGAAATAAGGAGGTATTTTCGATTGTACTAATTTATGATGAAGGATATTGCCTAGGTTGACGCCATCGAGACCTTTGTTGGCAAAGGAAAGATTAAGAAAAGATCTTTTCTCTTTTTCATCTTTTCCAATGCGAACTGGCTTGAAAAGTCTGTGACTTGCAATATCCGAAATTATAGCTTCAAGTTTGTATTGGTTTGAATGAGGGTTTGTAACAGTGGATTCCAAACATAAATTGAACAGAGAATGAAGTTTCGAAAGGGGTAATGAATAAAGTTTCGTGCGAATGTGATGAATACCTAACGGCTTTTGTATGAATGGCAGCAAGTCATTAATAGAGACATCATGCAGAGAAGGTGATGTATAATGACGATGACCATGACTGCGTCTACGTCGAGGAGTCGAGTTGAAAATATTCATCACATTCACCGAGTTACACGAAGGACTAGATAGAATACCTATACCATCAATTTTGTCATTGCAGCCATAAGGTGTTGCAGTTCCCAATTGTCTAATCCAGTAGTCTTCTTTTTGTCTACGGAGAGTCGTTGAAAGATTAGGATTGTTAGAGCTATGGTATATCTTTTCGATAATGCGAACTGTCATAGAAACGATGGAATGATCGGGCTGATTGAAATGCTGGTATAGAATGTCGTTAGCATTAAGGTTAATGTCTGATCTATGACCGCACATACGTTTGTTAAGCCTTCCTTTCGTTTCACCGACGTATACCAATCCGCAAAGGTTGCACTCTAATCCGTAAATTTAAATGTCAATTTGATAAGATAACAAGTTATGAAATAAGTTAACATTCAAAAATCTGTATTGCAGTCAGCTGGAATCATCCTGCTAGAAATATGTTATTCTACCAGTATAAATCATAAATAAACTAGATGTTTCTGTGAACTAATATGGGGCAAACATTTATAACATGAAAAACAACAACGCATGCACTCATGTGTTGTCATGCTTAGACCACCCTAATTGCAAGTGCAAGTATTTGAAAACAGAAAGTGGGTGTCCAACAGAATAAAAAAAAAAGAACTTGAGAAAAGTGTGATGAAAAATTTGAGGTTCATACACCATACTGTAAAAAATTGAAATAACAGCAAAAAGGAATTTGATGTCCAACAAATCCTAAGAGTGCTCGCATATTAAAACTCATCACTATTTAGCAGCTGATCACCAACTACAAATTCACTCAATTCATTTGTACATGAGAAAAGTGTGACAAAAAAATGCAGTTGATTCCACATTATGAAAAATCCAAACAGAAACTTGCTGTTTAACAAATACCAATATTATCACGCTTACAACTAATAAATTTAAATGCAAGCCGCTGGCCAAACATACACCTCGCCAAAAGATAAGCAACACCTAATAATTTTCCAGAATCGTTTTTTACGGAATTCATAACTAATTGAAATATAGATACATTGAACTGAATTTGTGTTTTTATAAGATAACCTATAGAATGTTAATTAAAAAGTGAAATTTTGGAGTGTTTTAATGCTTGAATTTTTTACTATTTCATTTTCGGCAAATGGTTGTTAAATGGCAAAATAAAATACAAGATGAAGTTTTAACTTATACTGAAGTTTTTGAAAAATTTCTCTGCACTATACACAAAATTCTTTACAAAACTCAAGAGTGCCAATTTGTGAATACATTAAAGTACAATTTAGGTCAGTAGCGAGGGTAATCCCCATGCTTCCGGAAAATTCCATTCACACGTCGTATCATGATTTGAACTAAGCGTCATAATGTTCTAACAGGAATTCTTTGCAATTCTTCAATCAAGGCTGCTCGTAATTCCTGTTAATTCTTACAAGCTTGAAACCTGTTGTTGATTTTTCGACCAATGTCATCCCAGACATGCTCAATGGAATTCATATCCAGTGACATGGGTGGCCAAGGAATAGTGTCAAATTGAATTGCCTCCTGAAGTTAATAATCTTGAACAATGCGTGCTCTGTGTGACCTAGTATTATTGATAATCAATATTGTTCCAGTTTCAAGATTGTAATTGTCAGAATGTGGCACAACGATATCCCGGATCATGTTATCGCGATATTTTTGACCCGTCATAGTCCAAAGCAGAACATAAAGGTCCATTTTACATTAAAAAGCCTTCCCAAACTGTCAAACCCCACCATCAAAAGCTGTTGTTCCAAGGATGTGCTGTTTCTTGTATGCTGTATTCCGAGGACGTCATATGTGCATGCGCTCATCAATATGATGGACACTGTCTCAAAGTCCAATTGCGTTGACCACATGACCCCTAATGTGGAGCTTGACAATGCCTTCGAGTCGGGAATGGTCTTTTGATTGGTCTACGGGCACGTAAATTGACACAATTTAGTCTGCGGTTAACAGTTACATTTGATTGCACGAAACTTGCAAGAAAAAACTTGTGTGTAGCTTTAGAAAACCTGTTGGTAAAGGTACTTAGGAATATAATTTATACCTGAATTCTTACCATGTCGATTGACAATAGATTAACAAAATATATAGAAACATTAAGCAGTATCAAATTTATTTTTAAAACAAAAAATAGAAGCAACCAGGTGCTCCGCAGGGCGCAGTTTTATACGACCGCAGAGGTCGAACCCTGAACAGTTGAGGCAAGTATGGACAAAACATTCAAGCGTGATACAGCTCTGAATTTGGATTGTGATCAAATTTTTGACATTACATGGTTTTTTTTACACAAAACAAATGTCAAGATTTTACAAATCAATTAAAGATTTCTTCTTCAAACTTTTTAAATCTAAAATTAAATAGTTGACACAGCATAGGTTTCTGACACAGAATGAATGTGGTCTAATGAACTTAAAAGTTTTTTTGCCTTTGAGCAATTCACTATGCTGTTGAATATTAATCCTCTCAAAAAAATGTTTGAAGAAATTTTCTTTTTATTTATGAAATCTGAAATGAGAAAAATTTAACCCCCCCCCTTTTTTTTCACATCCCCATTTCCCTTTTTCCAAATCTGATATCAATTCAAATTTCTAATGGAGTTTGCAACAATAACTACTCTTTTTAATACATCATAAAATATTAAAATGTAAAATAAAGTGCTTGTTATCACTGAATGGTAAAGATTGGTTGGTAGTAAAAGTGAATATACATTGTCTATTGTATAAAACAATAAAAAAAACTTCATCAGCAACATTTTATATTGGCAAATTTCCAATGAAGTTACTTACATAAAGTTATTGGCAAATAAAAATAGAAAATGACATCATAGTCATGTCTGGCAAATGTCCAACATACATTATCTAAAAACATTTTAGACAAGATAAGGAAAAAAAGCTTCATCAGCAACATTTTATATTGGCAAATTTCCAATGAAGTTATTTACATAAAGTTATTGGCAAATAAAAATAGAAAATGACATCATAGTCATGTCTGGCAAATTTCCAACATATATTATCAACTACTATTCTATACAAAGAAAGATAACTCCAATTGAAAATTAATTGCTATTGCACAATATTGTGCAATTAGATATTTCTTGCTATTGTGCAATACTTAATATGGAATCCTGATTTGGACCAACTTGAAAACTGGGCCCATAATCAAAAATCAAAGTACATATTTAGATAAAGCATATCAAATAAGCCCAAGAATTTAATTTTTGTTAAAATCAAACTTAGTTTAATTTTGGACCCTTTGGACCTTAATGTAGACCAATTTGAAAACGGGACCAAAAATTAAGAATCTACATACAGTTAGATTCGGCATATCAAAGAACCCCAATTATTCAATTTTTGATAAAATCACACAAAGTTCAATTTTGGACCCTTTGGGCCCCTTATTCCTAAACTGTTAGGACCAAAACTCCCAAAATTAAACCCAACCTTCCCTTTGTGGTCATAAACCTTGTGTTAAAATTTCATTGATTTCTATTTACTTATACTAAAGTTATGGTGCAAAAAAGGAATAGTGTCAAATTGAATTGCCTCCTGAAGTTAATAATCTTGAACAATGCGTGCTCTGTGTGACCTAGTATTATTGATAATCAATATTGTTCCAGTTTCAAGATTGTAATTGTCAGAATGTGGCACAACGATATCCCGGATCATGTTATCGCGATATTTTTGACCCGTCATAGTCCAAAGCAGAACATAAAGGTCCATTTTACATTAAAAAGCCTTCCCAAACTGTCAAACCCCACCATCAAAAGCTGTTGTTCCAAGGATGTGCTGTTTCTTGTATGCTGTATTCCGAGGACGTCATATGTGCATGCGCTCATCAATATGATGGACACTGTCTCAAAGTCCAATTGCGTTGACCACATGACCCCTAATGTGGAGCTTGACAATGCCTTCGAGTCGGGAATGGTCTTTTGATTGGTCTACGGGCACGTAAATTGACACAATTTAGTCTGCGGTTAACAGTTACATTTGATTGCACGAAACTTGCAAGAAAAAACTTGTGTGTAGCTTTAGAAAACCTGTTGGTAAAGGTACTTAGGAATATAATTTATACCTGAATTCTTACCATGTCGATTGACAATAGATTAACAAAATATATAGAAACATTAAGCAGTATCAAATTTATTTTTAAAACAAAAAATAGAAGCAACCAGGTGCTCCGCAGGGCGCAGTTTTATACGACCGCAGAGGTCGAACCCTGAACAGTTGAGGCAAGTATGGACAAAACATTCAAGCGTGATACAGCTCTGAATTTGGATTGTGATCAAATTTTTGACATTACATGGTTTTTTTTACACAAAACAAATGTCAAGATTTTACAAATCAATTAAAGATTTCTTCTTCAAACTTTTTAAATCTAAAATTAAATAGTTGACACAGCATAGGTTTCTGACACAGAATGAATGTGGTCTAATGAACTTAAAAGTTTTTTTGCCTTTGAGCAATTCACTATGCTGTTGAATATTAATCCTCTCAAAAAAATGTTTGAAGAAATTTTCTTTTTATTTATGAAATCTGAAATGAGAAAAATTTAACCCCCCCCCTTTTTTTTCACATCCCCATTTCCCTTTTTCCAAATCTGATATCAATTCAAATTTCTAATGGAGTTTGCAACAATAACTACTCTTTTTAATACATCATAAAATATTAAAATGTAAAATAAAGTGCTTGTTATCACTGAATGGTAAAGATTGGTTGGTAGTAAAAGTGAATATACATTGTCTATTGTATAAAACAATAAAAAAAACTTCATCAGCAACATTTTATATTGGCAAATTTCCAATGAAGTTACTTACATAAAGTTATTGGCAAATAAAAATAGAAAATGACATCATAGTCATGTCTGGCAAATGTCCAACATACATTATCTAAAAACATTTTAGACAAGATAAGGAAAAAAAGCTTCATCAGCAACATTTTATATTGGCAAATTTCCAATGAAGTTATTTACATAAAGTTATTGGCAAATAAAAATAGAAAATGACATCATAGTCATGTCTGGCAAATTTCCAACATATATTATCAACTACTATTCTATACAAAGAAAGATAACTCCAATTGAAAATTAATTGCTATTGCACAATATTGTGCAATTAGATATTTCTTGCTATTGTGCAATACTTAATATGGAATCCTGATTTGGACCAACTTGAAAACTGGGCCCATAATCAAAAATCAAAGTACATATTTAGATAAAGCATATCAAATAAGCCCAAGAATTTAATTTTTGTTAAAATCAAACTTAGTTTAATTTTGGACCCTTTGGACCTTAATGTAGACCAATTTGAAAACGGGACCAAAAATTAAGAATCTACATACAGTTAGATTCGGCATATCAAAGAACCCCAATTATTCAATTTTTGATAAAATCACACAAAGTTCAATTTTGGACCCTTTGGGCCCCTTATTCCTAAACTGTTAGGACCAAAACTCCCAAAATTAAACCCAACCTTCCCTTTGTGGTCATAAACCTTGTGTTAAAATTTCATTGATTTCTATTTACTTATACTAAAGTTATGGTGCAAAAAAGGAATAGTGTCAAATTGAATTGCCTCCTGAAGTTAATAATCTTGAACAATGCGTGCTCTGTGTGACCTAGTATTATTGATAATCAATATTGTTCCAGTTTCAAGATTGTAATTGTCAGAATGTGGCACAACGATATCCCGGATCATGTTATCGCGATATTTTTGACCCGTCATAGTCCAAAGCAGAACATAAAGGTCCATTTTACATTAAAAAGCCTTCCCAAACTGTCAAACCCCACCATCAAAAGCTGTTGTTCCAAGGATGTGCTGTTTCTTGTATGCTGTATTCCGAGGACGTCATATGTGCATGCGCTCATCAATATGATGGACACTGTCTCAAAGTCCAATTGCGTTGACCACATGACCCCTAATGTGGAGCTTGACAATGCCTTCGAGTCGGGAATGGTCTTTTGATTGGTCTACGGGCACGTAAATTGACACAATTTAGTCTGCGGTTAACAGTTACATTTGATTGCACGAAACTTGCAAGAAAAAACTTGTGTGTAGCTTTAGAAAACCTGTTGGTAAAGGTACTTAGGAATATAATTTATACCTGAATTCTTACCATGTCGATTGACAATAGATTAACAAAATATATAGAAACATTAAGCAGTATCAAATTTATTTTTAAAACAAAAAATAGAAGCAACCAGGTGCTCCGCAGGGCGCAGTTTTATACGACCGCAGAGGTCGAACCCTGAACAGTTGAGGCAAGTATGGACAAAACATTCAAGCGTGATACAGCTCTGAATTTGGATTGTGATCAAATTTTTGACATTACATGGTTTTTTTTACACAAAACAAATGTCAAGATTTTACAAATCAATTAAAGATTTCTTCTTCAAACTTTTTAAATCTAAAATTAAATAGTTGACACAGCATAGGTTTCTGACACAGAATGAATGTGGTCTAATGAACTTAAAAGTTTTTTTGCCTTTGAGCAATTCACTATGCTGTTGAATATTAATCCTCTCAAAAAAATGTTTGAAGAAATTTTCTTTTTATTTATGAAATCTGAAATGAGAAAAATTTAACCCCCCCCCTTTTTTTTCACATCCCCATTTCCCTTTTTCCAAATCTGATATCAATTCAAATTTCTAATGGAGTTTGCAACAATAACTACTCTTTTTAATACATCATAAAATATTAAAATGTAAAATAAAGTGCTTGTTATCACTGAATGGTAAAGATTGGTTGGTAGTAAAAGTGAATATACATTGTCTATTGTATAAAACAATAAAAAAAACTTCATCAGCAACATTTTATATTGGCAAATTTCCAATGAAGTTACTTACATAAAGTTATTGGCAAATAAAAATAGAAAATGACATCATAGTCATGTCTGGCAAATGTCCAACATACATTATCTAAAAACATTTTAGACAAGATAAGGAAAAAAAGCTTCATCAGCAACATTTTATATTGGCAAATTTCCAATGAAGTTATTTACATAAAGTTATTGGCAAATAAAAATAGAAAATGACATCATAGTCATGTCTGGCAAATTTCCAACATATATTATCAACTACTATTCTATACAAAGAAAGATAACTCCAATTGAAAATTAATTGCTATTGCACAATATTGTGCAATTAGATATTTCTTGCTATTGTGCAATACTTAATATGGAATCCTGATTTGGACCAACTTGAAAACTGGGCCCATAATCAAAAATCAAAGTACATATTTAGATAAAGCATATCAAATAAGCCCAAGAATTTAATTTTTGTTAAAATCAAACTTAGTTTAATTTTGGACCCTTTGGACCTTAATGTAGACCAATTTGAAAACGGGACCAAAAATTAAGAATCTACATACAGTTAGATTCGGCATATCAAAGAACCCCAATTATTCAATTTTTGATAAAATCACACAAAGTTCAATTTTGGACCCTTTGGGCCCCTTATTCCTAAACTGTTAGGACCAAAACTCCCAAAATTAAACCCAACCTTCCCTTTGTGGTCATAAACCTTGTGTTAAAATTTCATTGATTTCTATTTACTTATACTAAAGTTATGGTGCAAAAAAGGAATAGTGTCAAATTGAATTGCCTCCTGAAGTTAATAATCTTGAACAATGCGTGCTCTGTGTGACCTAGTATTATTGATAATCAATATTGTTCCAGTTTCAAGATTGTAATTGTCAGAATGTGGCACAACGATATCCCGGATCATGTTATCGCGATATTTTTGACCCGTCATAGTCCAAAGCAGAACATAAAGGTCCATTTTACATTAAAAAGCCTTCCCAAACTGTCAAACCCCACCATCAAAAGCTGTTGTTCCAAGGATGTGCTGTTTCTTGTATGCTGTATTCCGAGGACGTCATATGTGCATGCGCTCATCAATATGATGGACACTGTCTCAAAGTCCAATTGCGTTGACCACATGACCCCTAATGTGGAGCTTGACAATGCCTTCGAGTCGGGAATGGTCTTTTGATTGGTCTACGGGCACGTAAATTGACACAATTTAGTCTGCGGTTAACAGTTACATTTGATTGCACGAAACTTGCAAGAAAAAACTTGTGTGTAGCTTTAGAAAACCTGTTGGTAAAGGTACTTAGGAATATAATTTATACCTGAATTCTTACCATGTCGATTGACAATAGATTAACAAAATATATAGAAACATTAAGCAGTATCAAATTTATTTTTAAAACAAAAAATAGAAGCAACCAGGTGCTCCGCAGGGCGCAGTTTTATACGACCGCAGAGGTCGAACCCTGAACAGTTGAGGCAAGTATGGACAAAACATTCAAGCGTGATACAGCTCTGAATTTGGATTGTGATCAAATTTTTGACATTACATGGTTTTTTTTACACAAAACAAATGTCAAGATTTTACAAATCAATTAAAGATTTCTTCTTCAAACTTTTTAAATCTAAAATTAAATAGTTGACACAGCATAGGTTTCTGACACAGAATGAATGTGGTCTAATGAACTTAAAAGTTTTTTTGCCTTTGAGCAATTCACTATGCTGTTGAATATTAATCCTCTCAAAAAAATGTTTGAAGAAATTTTCTTTTTATTTATGAAATCTGAAATGAGAAAAATTTAACCCCCCCCCTTTTTTTTCACATCCCCATTTCCCTTTTTCCAAATCTGATATCAATTCAAATTTCTAATGGAGTTTGCAACAATAACTACTCTTTTTAATACATCATAAAATATTAAAATGTAAAATAAAGTGCTTGTTATCACTGAATGGTAAAGATTGGTTGGTAGTAAAAGTGAATATACATTGTCTATTGTATAAAACAATAAAAAAAACTTCATCAGCAACATTTTATATTGGCAAATTTCCAATGAAGTTACTTACATAAAGTTATTGGCAAATAAAAATAGAAAATGACATCATAGTCATGTCTGGCAAATGTCCAACATACATTATCTAAAAACATTTTAGACAAGATAAGGAAAAAAAGCTTCATCAGCAACATTTTATATTGGCAAATTTCCAATGAAGTTATTTACATAAAGTTATTGGCAAATAAAAATAGAAAATGACATCATAGTCATGTCTGGCAAATTTCCAACATATATTATCAACTACTATTCTATACAAAGAAAGATAACTCCAATTGAAAATTAATTGCTATTGCACAATATTGTGCAATTAGATATTTCTTGCTATTGTGCAATACTTAATATGGAATCCTGATTTGGACCAACTTGAAAACTGGGCCCATAATCAAAAATCAAAGTACATATTTAGATAAAGCATATCAAATAAGCCCAAGAATTTAATTTTTGTTAAAATCAAACTTAGTTTAATTTTGGACCCTTTGGACCTTAATGTAGACCAATTTGAAAACGGGACCAAAAATTAAGAATCTACATACAGTTAGATTCGGCATATCAAAGAACCCCAATTATTCAATTTTTGATAAAATCACACAAAGTTCAATTTTGGACCCTTTGGGCCCCTTATTCCTAAACTGTTAGGACCAAAACTCCCAAAATTAAACCCAACCTTCCTTTTGTGGTCATAAACCTTGTGTTAAAATTTCATTGATTTCTATTTACTTATACTAAAGTTATGGTGCAAAAACCAAAAATAATGCTTATTTGGGCCCCTTTTTGGCCCCTAATTCATAAACTGTTGTGACCTCAACTCCAAAAATCAATCCCAACCTTCCTTTTGTGGTCATAAACCTTGTGTTAAAATTTCATTGATTTCTATTAACTTATACTAAAGTTATTGTGCGAAAACCAAGAATAATGCTTATTTGGACCCTTTTTTTGGCCCTTAATTCCTAAACTGTTGGAACCAAAACTCCCGAAATCAATCCCAACCTTCCTTTTGTGGTCATAAACCTTGTGTCAAAATTTCATAGATTTCTATTTACTTAAACTAAAGTTATAGTGCGAAAACCAAGAAAATGCTTATTTGGGCCCATTTTGGCCCCTAATTCCTAAAATGTTGGGACCAAAACTTCCAAAATCAATCCCAACCTTCCTTTTGTGGTCATAAACCTTGTGTTAGAATTTCATTGATTTCTATTCACTTTTACTAAAGTTAGAGTGCGAAAACTAAAAGTATTCGGACGACGACGACGACGACGCCAACGTGATAGCAATATACGACCAAAAAATTAAAATTTTTGCGGTCGTATAAAAACATTTAGGTGTTGCTTAACTGTGGGAGGTGTATATAAAGTCATTCTGTTCAGTTTAGCACCTGAGAAAAGAGTCAAGGAAATATTTGATAGGCAAAAGTCGTGACAAACAGACTAAAGTATATACATCATGTACACATGGTACATGGTGAATGCAATATAGCCCCCACTTTTAGACTGGAGGTATACTATACATCTTTCATACTTTCTTTTTATAAAGAACTTTAACCTTAAATAAAGGCAACAGTAGTATACTGCTATTCGAAATTCATAAAATAATTCATGGGAGATTGCATTTATATTCATTTTATTAAATGTTGGCCTTTTATGCTACTTCGATCACCATCAGCAAGAGACAAGGATAAAATTAGTACAAATTTTAGCCCTCATAAATTATTACTATTCTAATAGGACAAAGACAGTAATCATTTCAGATTGAAGTGTTCTAGGTCAAGGCATATACATGTATTTTCTTTCCTTGAAATAACACACAGGAATATACTGTAAAAGCAGAAATTTTCGCGGAGAATTTAATTTCTTTAATTTCGTTGAAAGAATATATTTACGAGATTAAAAACCACCATGAAAATTTAACCTTCATATAATATCACTTCCATTGAATGAAAACAACGAAATTAAATCCCCATGAAATCTTATAGAGAGACATAACCACGAAGTTTTGACCCCACGAAAATTAATGTTTCTACAGTATTGACCTACAGGTCCATCCCTAGATTTTCCATGATAAAATGATGGAAAATTATGGAAATTTGGGTTTTCCCATGGAATTCCATGGAATTTCATGGAAAATATTCCATCACTGATGGAAAACTTATATGTGTCACTTATTCCATCATTTTCCATGATAAGATGGAAAACTTTCCATGGAATTCCATGGAAAATGGGATGGAAAGTAGAATAATAAAACTTTGTAGATGGAAAAGAAGATGGAAAGTGGACTTAGAATATTTTTGGGATGGAAAGGAGGATGGAATCTTGACTAAGAATATTTTTAACATGGAAAAAAGGATAGACTTTTGACTTAAAATATTTTTGAGATGGAAAGAGGGTTGAATGATGACTTTAGCATAGACAAAATGTACACACAAAGTATTTCCATGCATTAATTCTTTATCATCAATTAGACATGTGAGCCAGTGAAAGAAATGTAATGTACCATCTGCTTTTCATAAATCTTTGTGTAGTGAACAGGAAATGACATGAACATTCAGTGTGAGGCCAAATGTAGGGTAGAACATGCATGGATTTATACATTTTTGTACAATTATTATTATTACTAAAAACAAACAGATGGTAAATATAAACAATAAATGGATATTTTTTTATTATGATGTATATAAAATATTCAAGATATAGGTTATTAACAGTATTCAATTGGGGCACTTTTCAAAGAAATCAGATAACTCCTTATATAACCCCCAACACATTGAGAACTTGAACTTGCAATGGATATACAAGCAACAAGCAAATAAGATGTCTTCTCTCTTGAACAAAATATAGTTTACATTGGATGAAGATGAAATAGTTCCAAATAGTTCTCGACATTAAATAGTGCAGATTTATTCTCTGATGACTTGCATTGAATGTTGGATTTATGAGCATATCTTTTGGTAAGTACTCTGAATTAGATTCCACCATTTTGATTGTGTGCAGGGTCCTTTAGTTTGACATAATAACATAATGAAAATACCTACTAGATAGTAGATTTACACTTATAATATGATTGTGTAAGACAAGACAAACTGTATAATGTATTATACTGATAACTAATAATCCACTAATAAAGTAATTTGGTTATAAAATTTAAGATCTGTGGAATGGTTGCATATGAGACATAGATCCGTAAAAGTAAAAAAGTGTATCTTTATAACAAACTACTTATAAAAAAAAGATCTATAAACATGGACAATACCCATGATAACATTAATATACAATGATTATAAAAATCAAATATTCAAGACAAAGGCTGTAACAATCTTTAAACTTCATGACTAGTTTCTTGGGACTGGTACATACAGCACAGCAATGAGTTTAAATGTATTCTTCAGTTTAAAACAACAGTTGTGAATCCAGGATTTTGAAGAGGAAAGAATATTTTGTTAGAATTCAGACATTCCAAATAAACATTTTCATTTGTGATTTAACAGATTTCTTTTGATTGCACAGGTTTCCCCCATAAAATAAGTATCAAGTGAACATGGATAGCATCCACTAAAGTTTTTAACCTTTATTGTGTTAAGAACATGATTTAAAGAATATTTTTTTATTTAAATTATATTTTTAGGTATCATGAGGAATAAATGAAACTCCAAAAAATGGTTAATGCTGTTCTGCGAGATGGATCAACTGAAGCCATGTTGACAGAAGTGACATTTATAACCTTAATTTCTTGTTATAAAGGCAGTTCAAACATATACCTATGTTCTTGCTTATTTATTGTATTTATCATAAATGCATAAAAATAATCTGAAATAAAGGTTAAAATGATGGTTGAGTTTTATTGCTTTTACTGACCAGTGCAAGACTCAAAAGACCTTACCAAACTGAAACAATGCATTGCACCTAGTTTTTTTTATGTTCACTATTACAGATAAGGTTAAACAGGTTTTTTTGCCAAAAGGTTTATTTGAGCAATCCATTTTCAATACAATTCCATGGAAAAAGAAACATCATTGAATATATTTCCATGGAATTCCATGGAAAATGTTTCAGATGGAAATATTATTTTTTCCCTATTTTTTCCTTTTTATTTTCCATGGAATTCCACGGAAAACAGGTTCCAATACTCCATGGAATTCCATGGAAAAATATTCCATGGAATTCCATGAAGTTTTCCATGATAGATGATGGAAAATCTAGGGATGGGTGTGGCTAGAATGCTGTTAAAAGATTATGATAAGAGGCTGTTCTATTGACAGCAAACTGTATTATCCTGCATGGATTGAAATTTTCAAATCTGAAACCCCAAGTAAAAAATTTTGTAGGGTTCAGAAATGGAAATGCCCAAATCTTTTTTGGCTTCTTTAAGGTCTATAACAATAAAAGCTAAAATGGTGAAAATTAAACTCGACCTTCTTTTACAACATATCTAAATTTGAAAATATCAAAGTGATTTCAAGTAAATGCAGTTATTAATTTCTATGTTATTTGGTCTCTTGTGGAGCATTGTCTCATTGGCAATCATACCACATCTTTTTTATATAGACACTGTTTGACAGCGCCCGACCTCTCGCCCTCTGTACATCACCAAATTCATAAGGGATATATATTGTCCTTAAAAAACTGGTTAAATATATAATTATTAGGTATGTTTCTGTCCTTAACAAAGGAATGCATCCTTGTTATATCCAGTAATCACATTTCAAAATGGCAATAAGAAGACTTTCTCTATTGTCCAGTTTCAATTTCATAAATCCTATATATACATTTACAAATAATGTACTACTATGTCACAATGACATCATATTTAAGATCTATATATCATTTTCATTTGTACAATTACATACTTTTTACAATTGAATAGATGTAATAAATCTGACTTTTATTTATTTTTTTAAAAGGGATTTTAACAAATTTGACTCATTGCTTGTTTATGTTTCTGTGTCTATCAATATCTACCTAAAAAGTGTCATCAAATCGGAACAGAACAAATAAATCATGAAGTTTCTGATCAGCTTACGTACAATATATACATGTATACTCACAGCGTGTGAAGGGAATCACACTGTCAAAGTTTATTAAATATATTTAATACTATATAAACAGAAGCGATTCCTTGCAGCAGTCTTGGTCATTCGTCTGAAGTCTTCGAAGACGATGGCAATGATACGAATATGCGTGATTATTAGAGAAAGGATATTTGAGATCGTTGTCTCTTATATAAGATACTATTACTTCAAGTGTAATAAATAACATGTTCGTGCCTGTTAGTATTTTCTAATATGGAATTGCATTCATGATTGTAATGCAACAAAGAACAAGGTTGATGCCTGTTCTTTAAGACTTGTACAACTTGTAGTCTGTCAAGTATGATTTTACAGTACAAGACAAGTGTGTTCGCTTGTAGGGTACCACAAGGTACCATTAGGACAAATCGTAGCTTGTAGGGTACCACAATGTACAATTTGAGATCGTTGTCTATTATATAAGATACTGTTACTTTAAGTGTAATAAAGAACATGTTCGTGCCTGTTAGTATTCTCTAATATGAAATTGCATTCATGATTGTAATGCAACAAAGAACAAGGTTGATGCCTGTACTTTAAGACTTGTACAACTTGTAGTCTGTCAAGTATGAATTTTACAGTACAAGACAAGTGTGTTCGCTTGACCATTAGGACAAATCATAGCTTGAAGGGTATCACAATGTACCATTAGGACAAGTCATAGCTTGTAGGGTACCACAATGTACCATTAGGACAAGACGTATATTATAGGGTACCATGATATACCATAATGACAAGTCGTAGCTTGTAGGTTACCACAATGTACCATTAGAACAAGTCGTAGCTTGTAGGGTACCACAATGTACCTTTATGACGATTCGTAAATTATAGGGTATCAGCATGTACCATTAGGACAAGTCATAGCTTGCAGGGTACCACAATGTACCATTAGGACAAGTCATAGCCTGTAGGGTACCACAATGTACCATTAGGACAAGTCATAGCTTGTAGGGTACCACAATGTACCATGAGGACAAGTCGTAGCTTGTAGGGTACCACAATGTACAATTTGAGACCGTTGTTTATTATATAAGATACTGTTACTTCAAGTGTAATAAAGAACATGGTCGTTCCTGATAGTATTCTCTAATATGGAATTGCATTCATGATTGTAATGCAACAAAGAACAAGGTTGGTGCTTGTTCTTTAAGACTTGTACACTTTGTAGTCTGTCAAGTATGAATTTTACAGTACAAGACAAGTGTGTTCGCTTGTAGGGTACCACAATGTACCATTAGGACAAGTCATAGCTTGTAGGGTACCACAATGTACAATTAGGACAAGTCGTAGCTTGTAGGGTACCACAAATTGTACCATTAGGACAAGTCGTAGCTTGTAGGGTACCACAATGTACCATTAGGACAAGTCATATTTTGTAGGGTATCACAATGTACCATTAGGACAAGTCGTAGCTTAAAGGGTATCACAATGTACCATTAGGACAAGTCGTAGCTTGTAGGGTACCACAATGTACCATTAGGACAAGTCGTAGATTATAGGGTACCACAATGTACCATTAGGACAAGTCGTAGCTTGTAGGGTACCATAATGTACCATGAGAACAAGTCATAGCTTGTATGGTACCACAATGTACCATTAGGACGATTCGTAGATTATAGGGTACCACAATGTACCATTAGGGCAAGTCGTAGCTTGTAGGGTACCACAATCTACAATTAGGACAAGTCGTAGCTTGTAGGGTACATTAGGACAAGTCGTAGCTTGTAGGGTATCACAATGTACCATTAGGACAAGTCGTAGCTTGTAGGGTACCACAATGTACAATTAGGACAAGTTGTAGCTTGTAGGGTACCACAATGTACCATTAGGACAAGTCGTAGCTTGTAGGGTACCACAATGTACCATTAGGACAAGTCGTAGCTTGTAGGGTACCACAATGTACCATTAGAACAAGTCGTAGCTTGTAGGGTACCACAACGTACCATTAGGGCAAGTCGTAGCTTGTAGGGTACCACAATCTACAATTAGGACAAGTCGTAGCTTGTAGGGTACCACAATGTACCATTAGGACAAGTCGTAGCTTGTAGGGTACCACAATGTACCATTAGGACAAGTCGTAGCTTGTAGGGTACCACAATGTACCATTAGGACAAGTCGTAGCTTGTAGGGTACATTAGGACAAGTCGTAGCTTGTAGGGTATCACAATGTACCATTAGGACAAGTTGTAGCTTGTAGGGTACCACAATGTACAATTAGGACAAGTCGTAGCTTGTAGGGTACCACAATGTACCATTAGGACAAGTCGTAGCTTGTAGGGTACCACAATGTACCATTAGGACAAGTCATAGCTTGTAGGGTACCACAATGTACCATTAGAACAAGTCGTAGCTTGTAGGGTACCACAATTTGTATCATTAGGACAAGTCGTAGCTTGTAGGGTACCACAATGTACCATTAGGACAAGTCATAGCTTGTAGGGTACCACAATGTACCATTAGGACAAGTCATAGCTTGTAGGATACCACAATGTACAATTAGGACAAGTCGTAGCTTGTAGGGTACCACAATGTACCATTAGGACAAGTCGTAGCTTGTAGGGGATCAAAATGTAAAATTAGGACAAGTAGTAGCTTGTAGGGTACCACAATGTACTATTAGGACAAGTCGTAGCTTGTAGGGTACCACAATGTACTATTAGGACAAGTCGTAGATTATAGGGTACCACAATGTACCATTAGGACAAGTCGTAGCTTGTAGAGTACCACAATCTACCATTAGGACAAGTCGTAGATTATAGGGTACCACAATGTACCATTAGGACAAGTCGTAGCTTGTAGGGTACCACACTGTACCATTACGACAAGTCATAGTTTGTAGGGTACCACAATGTACAATTAGGACAAGTCGTAGCTTGTAGGGTACCACAATGTACCATTAGTACAAGTCATAGATTATAGGGTACCACATGTACCATTAGGACAAGTCGTAGCTTGTAGGGTACCACAATATACCATAATGACAAGTCGTAGCTTGTAGAGTACCACAATGTACCATTAGGACAAGTCGTAGATTATAGGGTACCACAATGTACCATTAGGACAAGTCGTAGCTTTTAGGGTACCACACTGTACCATTAGGACAAGTCATAGTTTGTAGGGTACCACAACGTACAATTAGGACAAGTTGTAGCGTGTAGGGTACCACAATGTACCATTAGGACAAGTTGTAGCTTGTAGGGTATCACAATGTACAATTAGGACAAGTCGTAGCTTGTAGGGAACCACAATGTACTATTAGGACAAGTCGTAGCTTGTAGGGTACCACAATGTACCATTAGGACAAGTCGTAGCTTGTAGGGTACCACAATGTATCATTAGGACAAGTCGTAGATTATAGGGAACCACAATGTACCATTCGGACAAGTCGTAGCTTGCAGGGTACGACAATGTACCATTAGGACAAGTCGTAGCTTGTAGGGTACATTAGGACAAGTCGTAGCTTGTAGGGTACCACAATGTACCATTAGGACAAGTTGTAGCTTGTAGGGTATCACAATGTACAATTAGGACAAGTGGTAGCTTGTAGGGTACCACAATGTACTATTAGGACAAGTCGAAGCTTGCAGGGTACCACAATGTACCATTAGGACAAGTCGTAGCTTGTAGGGTATCACAATGTACAATTAGGACAAGTGGTAGCTTGTAGGGTACCACAATGTACTATTAGGACAAGTCGAAGCTTGCAGGGTACCACAATGTACCATTAGGACAAGTCGTAGCTTGTAGGGTATCACAATGTACCATTAGGACAAGTCGTAGCTTGTAGGGTACCACAATGTACAATTAAGACAAGTCGTAGCTTGTATGGTACCACAATGTACCATTAGGACAAGTCGTAGCTTGTAGGGTACCACAATGTACCATTAGGACAAGTCGTAGCTTGTAGGGTACAACAATGTACAATAAGGACAAGTCGTAGCTTGTAGGGTACCACAATGTACCATTAGGACAAGTCGTAGCTTGTAGGGTACCACAATGTACCATTAGGACAAGTCGTAGCTTGTAGGGTACCACAATGTACCATTAGGACAAGTCGTAGCTTGTAGGGTACATTAGGACAAGTCGTAGCTTGTAGGGTATCACAATGTACCATTAGGACAAGTCGTAGCTTGTAGGGTACCACAATGTACCATTTGGACAAGTCGTAGATTATAGGGAACCACAATGTACCATTAGGACAAGTCGTAGCTTGCAGGGTACGACAATGTACTATTAGGACAAGTCGTAGCTTGAAGGGTACCACAATGTACCATTAGGACAAGTCGTAGCTTGTAGGGTACATTAGGACAAGTGGTAGCTTGTAGGGTACCACAATGTACCATTAGGACAAGTTGTAGCTTGTAGGGTATCACAATGTACAATTAGGACAAGTGGTAGCTTGTAGGGTACCACAATGTACTATTAGGACAAGTCAGGCTTGCAGGGTACCACAATGTACCATTAGGACAAGTCGTAGCTTGTAGGGTATCACAATGTACCATTAGGACAAGTCGTAGCTTGTAGGGTACCACAATGTACAATTAGGACAAGTCGTAGCTTGTAGGGTACCACAATGTACCATTAGGACAAGTCGTAGCTTGTAGGGTACCACAATGTACCATTAGGACAAGTCGTAGCTTGTAGGGTACAACAATGTACAATTAGGCAGCAACCATTTGATTTTCTGGGGGGGGGGCTATGGTTTTTTTTTCTGTGCAAACTTTTTTTTTCGCCTGTGGCGAAAAACAATCTATTTTTTTTAGCGACAAACCTAGGACAATTTTTTTCTTTCAATTTTAGCATTACATATAGTGGCAGCTGAGGGTGAAACAAACATTTTTTTTTACTCAGAATCCAAAACAAATTATTTTTTTCACCAAAACCTGGAAACAAACTTTTTTTTCCAACAAAAACCATAGCCCCCCCCCCCCAGAAAATCAAATGGTTGCTGCCCTAGGACAAGTCGTAGCTTGTAGGGTACCACAATGTACCATTAGGACAAGTCGTAGCTTGTAGGGTACCACAATGTACCATTAGGACAAGTCGTAGCTTGTAGGGTACCACAATGTACCATTAGGACAAGTCGTAGCTTGTAGGGTACCACAATGTACCATTAGGACAAGTCGTAGCTTGTAGGGTACATTAGGACAAGTCGTAGCTTGTAGGGTATCACAATGTACCATTAGGACAAGTCGTAGCTTGTAGGGTACCACAATGTACAATTAGGACAAGTCGTAGCTTGTAGGGTACCACAATGTACCATTAGGACAAGTCGTAGCTTGTAGGGTACCACAATGTACCATTAGGACAAGTCGTAGCTTGTAGGGTACCACAATGTACCATTAGAACAAGTCGTAGCTTGTAGGGTACCACAACGTACCATTAGGGCAAGTCGTAGCTTGTAGGGTACCACAATCTACAATTAGGACAAGTCGTAGCTTGTAGGGTACCACAATGTACCATTAGGACAAGTCGTAGCTTGTAGGGTACCACAATGTACCATTAGGACAAGTCGTAGCTTATAGGGTATCACAATGTACCATTAGGACAAGTCGTAGCTTGTAGAGTACCACAATGTACCATTAGGACAAGTCGTAGCTTGTAGGGTACCACAATGTACCATTAGAACAAGTCGAAGCTTGTAGCTGGGTACCACAAGGTACCATTAGGACAAGTCGTAGATTGTAGGGTACCACAATGTACCATTAGGACAAGTTTTTCAACTTGTAGGGTGCATAATTGTACCAAGAGGACAAGTTTGTTCAATATTGAGGACAAAGGAGTAGGTTCAGTAAGACCCCATTAGGCCCCAAAATATAGCAGTTTTAGAAAATTGTGAACATGTTATCTTTTATAGCTATTTACTGGAAAGAAGAATGCTTCTGCTTCATAAATATGGGCTGTTTTCGACAATACAATGCACATATATCGGGTACTAGCATCATTAAGTCATGCTAAATTACTGAAATCTTCACAATTTAAGCATTTTAGTTAAATTTTAGACGGTTTCTGTCTCAAATGAAAGTGGCCGCATTCCTGTTCATTCATAAAATTGAAATGTAAGTTTTATTTGATGATAATAGATAATATATATAAAGGTTGAGGATGAACACAGATGCGGCCACTTTCATTTTTGCCAAAAACCAACTGAAAAGTGACGTTTTTTGGCATATTTGATAGATTTTTTATATTTAAGCTTGAAGTGGTGCATTTTTAATGATTTAATCAGTTAAAATCTTTCACACAAACTAATTGAATCAATTGAAATAGACACGTAACTGTTTAAAAAATGTCCAAAATCTTTCGTTAGATGAACGTGAAATGTGAGGCCAAAATCAGCCCTTACCGCCCGCCTCCTTTGTAAAAGTGCAAATTTGTACCAGTTGTATATATTTATAGATTATAGATAGTTCATTAGAGAATGCAAAGAGCAGTTGTACATATTTTAGTTCATTGATGTCAATTTATGAATACTGTGTGAGTGAGTTTACTTGTTCAATATTTTGTAAAGACACCATTTTGGATCCAGTCTTAAACTGGAAACGAACCTATTCTAAAATAGAAATAGACATGCTTACCCTGTGCACACTTTACACAATAAATTAAAAGTCTCATAAAAAATACTCCAAAAACTAGAAGAAAGGAAAAAGGGAAACTTGCCATGACCTCATCAATTACGTCATTGAAGTTGCCTTGGAATATCTGTATTTAGGTACACACTCACTCAGACACTGTTCCAAATCTTATATTAAGTTAATAACCTCTTGAGATTTTTATCAGCGGTCCATATCATGTTTTCTCAAAGTGAATTTCCTCTGCTTTAAGCAAATGACAAAATAGAAATTTATGGTCATACAATAATATGAAATAATAATATGGTCTCAGACATTATATTTAGTGAATTAACAAATCTGTTACCTTAAGTTGATGTTAAAACTTTAAACATGAGTGCACACACTGAAATGTCTCGCCTTCTTTACTAATCATTGATATTATGTTGACAGTCCTAAATATAAAGCTTTATAACAACTGTCACATAAACCTAACATTAACCAAGAAAACTAAACAATGACCAATGCACCATGAAAATGAGGTCAAGGTCAGATGACACCTACCAGCTAGACATGTACACCTTACAATCATTCCATACACCAAATATAGTAGACCTATTGCAAACAGTATAAGAAAAACAGACTAAAACACAATAACTTAACTATAACCAGTTGGACATGTACACCTTACAGTCCATCCATACACTGAATATACTAGACCTATTGCTTATAGTATCTGAGATATGGACTTGAATACCAAACTTAAACCTTGTTCACTGATCCATGAAATGAGGTCGAGGTCAAGTGAAAACTGTCTGACAGTCATGAGGACCTTGCAAGGTACGCACATACCAAATATAGTTATACTACTACTTATAATAAGAGGGAATTTAACATTACAAAAAATTCTAACTTTTTTTTCAAGTAGTCACTGAACCATGAAAATGAGGTCAAGGACATTGGACATGTGACTGACGGAAACTTCGTAATAAAATTAACGGTACCAATTTTCTTGCACCAGATGCGCATTTCGACAATACATGTCTCTTCAGTGATGCTCATGGCCAAAATATTTGAAATCCAAAGCTTATATACATGAGGCATCTATATACAAAGTAGGCTCGACAAAAATAACGTTTTACTGCTTACAGTACAATGACGTTATGATTATTTTGATAGTTTTGTGGTATTTTTACATCACTTTGGAATAAGTTTACCTAAAAATGAACCTGTACCCTATCATTATTGTGATTTCATATCGTTTGTTTGCGTCCATAAAATATGACAGCCCCCTCGAGATTTGGCTCTAGATTAAAGAGAATAGTTATATCATTGTATGCATTTATGTATAATAATAGAATGGCCTAAATGTATCTTTCATATCCAAAATTAGTTAATTTTGAAATAGTTATTTTCCCTCTGTCCTAAGGACACCAGGGAAAAGAACATTTCTTCAATTTAATAATTTAGAAAATTAACTTTTCATGAAGGCCATATTGTATACTTATTGACTGGGTATGAGTGGAATAGTAAGTTTATTGTCCTCGAGGTGCAACTATTGCCCTGAGGCATAGCCAAGGACAATAGTTGTATCCGAGGGGACAATAAACTTACCATTCCACAACTTTCCAGTCAGTAAGTGTTTTATTATACCGAAAGAGACGACAGACAATAAATGTCCAGGCTAAATCAACTATCATAATATAAAAACCATACTGTTTCACGTTTACTTCATATATATACTGAATGCTAACATTACGTCCTGCACTGATGTCAACCCAAGATACAATAGGTTAAACGCGATGTCGTAACTCCGCAGTATTCTCAACATTATCCAATCCCGTATCTCAACATTATCCAATCCTGTAGCTGCATTTAAAATTCCATGTTATATAATGACGCTTGCGGTTAAATAGTTTCACCAAGGTCCAATAGTTGAAAACTATTGACAGGTCAAATAGTTAAACGCTTGCAATTTGAACCAGATGCTCCGCAGGGCGCAGGGTCTAAGAACTAAAACTTTAAAACTTTAAATTTTAAATTGAACATACCTATTATGGTCCAATATCCAAAATCAAAATACATGGTTAGATTCAGCATAGCAAAGAACCCCATGAATTCAACCCTTTAGACCTCAATCTGGACCAATTTGATAACCGGGCCCAAACATCAAAAATCTAAATACATGGTTAGATTAAGCATATATCAAAGAACCCCATATATACAATTTTTGCGGAAATCAAACAAATCTTAATTTTGGACCGCAATTTGGACCAACTTGAAAACTGGGCCCATAATCAAAAATCTAAGTACATGTTTAGATTCAGCATATCAAAGAACCCCAAGGATTCAATTTTTGTTGAAATCAAACAAAGTTTAATTTTGGACCACGATTTCAACGAACTTGAAAACTGTACCCATATTAAAAATCTGAGTACATTTTTAGATTCAGCATATCAAAGAAATTCTGAATGCTAACATTACGTCCTGCACTGATGTCAACCCAAGATACAATAGGTTAAACGCGATGTCGTATACATTATCCAATCCCGTATCTCAACATTATCCAATCCCGTAGCTGCATTTAAAATTCCATGTTATATGACCATTTGGACCTTAATATAGACCAATTTGAAAACTGGACCAAAAATTACAAATCTACATATTACACAGTTAGATTTGGCTTATCAAAGAACCCCAATTATTCAATTTTTGATGAAATCAAACAAAGTTAAATTTTGGACCCTTTGGGGCCCTTATTCCTAAACTGTTGGGACCAAAATTTCCAAGATCAATCCCAACCTTCCTTTTATGGTCATAAACCTTGTGTCTAAATTTCATAGATTTCTATTTACTAAAACCAAGAAAAATGCTTATTTGGGCCCCTTTTTGGCCCCTAATTCCTTAACTGTTTGGACCTCAACTCCAGAAATCAATCCAAACCTTCCTTTTGTGGTCATAAACCTTGTGTTTAAATTTCATTGATTTCTATTTACTTAAAGGGGCACTAGCTGTCAAATCATGGTCACCGATTTGACTCAAATTCCCATTTTTGATTTATAACAATATTGTAAAACATTTATCCAAACTATCAAAAGTCTAAAATAAACAGTTTACAGAGCATGGGGTAGATAATATATAGGTTCGTTTCGTGTGTATTTTAGTCCAGATGCCATCTAATTACCTATCAATTTGACTTCAGATGACCATATAAGCAATGTAAACATAAATAAAGATATGAATAGATTAAACCAACACGTGCAATTGGATTTTTATAGGTCTGTTTGATTTTATCTTATAGATTAAAAATAGATGTTTCTCATTGTTTTTAACAGTATAAGAATGATTTTATGTGTATCGAATTAGTAATCAAATGATTTACCATAGTTTCACTTTCATTGTTGACATTCTTTTTCTTTAAATAACCAGTACACGTACAATGCATGCATTGTCAATCTCTAGCTAGGGGTTAAATTGAAGTTCACATGAATACGGATTTAAAGAGGTCGACTCATTCAATTGCAAGTGAATTACTAATAATCAATGTTTCTTAGCATAATTTGACAAAATTGAACCTTTTTGGCTGCAATTGTTATTTCACTATTTCACTTTCATTATTGATTGAACAGAAAAAAATCAAACTTTAGATTTTTTTATATATCTCGTAGCTAGTGCCCCTTTAAACTAAAGTTATTGTCCGAAAACCAAGAATAATGCTTATTTGGACCCTTTTGGCCCCTAATTCATAAACTGTTGGGACCAAAACTCCCAAAATCAATCCCAATTTTAACCTTCCTTTTGTGGTCATAAACCTTGTGTTTAAATTTCAGATTTCAGTGGCAGATCTAAAAATTCTCATAAGTGGGGGCCCACTGACTGACCTAAGAGGGGGTCCGCTCCAGTCACGCTTCAGTGATTCCCTATATAAGCAACCTAATTTTTTCCCAAAAAGGGTGGGGGCCGGGTCCCCTGCCCCCCCCCCCCCCCCTAAATCCGCCTTTGGATTTCTATTCACTTATACTAAAGTTATAGTGCGAAAACCAAATGTCTTCGGACTACGACGACGCCAAAATGATACCAATATACAACCAAAAATTTTTCAATTTTTACGATCGTATAAAAATAGTGAAAACATTGTGTACTTTCAATCTTTTATAGAAAATGATATCTGAGGTATAATAAAATTGTGTTACATATTTCCTTTTTTAAATAATGAAATTCTTTCTGTTTATGCACTATAATGCCTAAGAACTAAACAATCATTGCCAATTTACAACAATCAAAACATTTTCAACAGATTTTGACATCCATTCTTTTGAATTCATCAGAAATAAAGTCATTGCGAAAGAACTAGAAAAGAAATTAATTAATGTTTATTTCAACCTATCAAATTAATTCATGTGAAATTTTAACTGCTTTTTTACCGGTCACATGCCTATAAACATGATATATATGGCTGATAAACAATACACAATAAATCATCTAGCTTAAACTCACCAAAGCTTGTCAATCATGACTTATTACACTGTAATAATATTTTTACTATACTATTTCTTCCAACACTGGTTTGTTCTCGGAGTGGACATTGGATTAAGTTCTACGGAACCCAATCTTGTGGGCCTTGGAAATAATGCAAGTGAATATTATAATAATACTGAGCTACCACATGCGGAAAAAAATTCTGGGACTGACCAAACAAGGATTTCGAACAATCAGCACTTTATCTACTCGACAAGTGTTTCAACTTATGAAGCTTTAGTCTTATCACATCTATGCTATCAGGATGGGACCTGCGAGTTTACCCAGACCATAATGGAAGAACAGTATTGTAATTGTGATAAACAATGTCATCAATTCAAAGACTGTTGCCAAGACATCAAATACAATGAGGAGTTAAACTCAGTATACACACCATATTATCAATGCTACAAATCATCAGATAACATATACAAAGGCCTGTTTGCAGTGGCTAAATGTCCACCATTGGAAGATAATACAACTATTCTACACCTTTGTCAAAGTGATGATTTACTGCAGGTGGGACCATGCGTTGTTAATGATGACATTATATTCAAAAATAAATACTGTGCATTTTGTCATAATATTACTTTGTATAAAACATTTGATCTGACATTAAAACTTGTTGGAGTAGACACATCAATTATCCATGAAAACACGTCTTACTTAGACAGAATGAATCTTATTTTCCATATGAGCAAAGCCTATGAATTTATACCTCCAAAAGGTACAGTCATTCGCCCATGTATGCTACAACTAGCTAGCAATAATGACACACTATGTCAAATGTTCATCAATCCAGTATATCTATTTGAGAAGAGAATGGTACATTTATACAGAAATTATTTCTGTGCTCCTGCCTCTAATCGTCACTTATTTAAATGCACGAGTGGAAATTATGATAGATTAAGTCGAGATACAATTTACCCAATAACTATCCTATTTTCTTTCACAGAAAAGGAAACGAAGAAAGAAGATTGCACCAAGATGACTTATCAGGTAAAAAAAATACTTTGATTCGTTTGTTTTCGTGGGTACCAATTTTCATGGCTTGAGGAAAACTCTCGGTTTTGCAATAAACCGCATACATGCCTGTTGCAAATTTGTAATTCGTTGAAAATTTAAATTCATGGTTCACCTTAAGCAACAAAATCCACGACAATTGGTATCCCACAAATAATAAACAGCTGTGCCATGAGCGCACGATACGGTCATCACTTTTTCAAAGAAATAAAGTTCAATAATGTCTCAATGTCATAACAGAAATTTATAAAAAAAAAAGTAAGTTTAATAGATACAAAACAGTCAGCACAGTTTCATGAAAACTGCTCAAAGCATTTTGATCTATTGTCCAAAAACTGGAAAATCCCCCTTTTTTAATGAATAAAATCCCATAACTTGGAAACAATAAAATTCATAAAAATCAAATGGGACGTCACATCAATACATATAAACAATTCACGAAAGTTTCTTGCAAATTGGTGAAAGTTTTTTGAGTTATTGTCTGAAAACTGGAAAATCCCCCTTTTTTAATGAATAAACCCCATATCTCCGAAACAGAAAATCTTAAATTTATGAAAATTTAAAGGGAGATCACATCAATAGATATAAACAATTAACCAAAGTTTCACGATTTGAGCATTATTGAGTTATTATCCGCCATGTTGACGGTATACCATAATACGTTCGGTAAACGGGCGTATAAAAATGAATTCACAGTAGTAAGAATCTACATTCTAGTAGTATTGTCTTATAAACAATATATGTCAGGACCTTTTACACCTGATGTTACAGTATGGGTTTTGCTCATTATTGTAGGTCAATCGGGGACCTATAGTCACTTGCATCTAACTCATTTGGTCTATAGGTAGCTCTAAACCCTTGAACAAGTTTATGTGGTGATCCCTGAATTGTTAACATATATAGCAATTCAGAAAAACAATTCAAAGTTCATTTCTTAATACTTTCTAACAAGAGAGCCACACAGAAAATTAAATCATCCCTGCTTTTCTGATCATGATTAAATTTCCGTTGAAAGTCTTCGAGATGAACATTGTGAAGGTTTTACTACTATTGTCACTTAATGAAAGTCAGATGAACCTTTTCAGACAGATATATATGTATACCTTACAATCATTCCATTAAACAAATATAGTGGACCTTTTGCTAATCTGAGAAACAGACCAACCAACAATGTTTTTGTAGGTGCTGAAACTAAATCTATTGACTATTTCATTGATGGCTATTGTTTTACATGAAGGGACAAGTATTGTATGTTCATCATCCTTTCCTTCGTCTATATCACACTGCTCAGTCCCTCGGTAATTCTCTTATCACTGCCTTGAGCATGTTGAGATGTTAGCAGAATTTATTAAAATAAAAAAGCACTTTTACCTGAGCAATATTACTGTAAATATATATCCATGACATGTTTGGACAGTTCAAGTAAAATCCCATTTGAACTGAACAAGTGAATGAAATAAGCGATCAAAAGAGATAGGTTTGTAAATATTTTAAAGGTACTCAATAATTTACTTTCAGATGAATGGGAGTAACCAATGTGATTTAGAAGTTTACACAAATTTTATCAGCCATCAAGAACCTTTCTACCTTGTATCCAGTGTGTCTCTGACAAGTCAACAGATAATCACAGTTGCTTCTGTCTATTGCTGGACTTTGACCAAGGTCATTGACACAGAAAAAGTATCCATTCAGAAAATTCTTCTCCTAAACAGAGAAAAAAACAAAGCTGCCAAAATAAAATTGAAGATTATTTTCACCAAACAATCTTTCCTCCATGAAATAAAACAAAACGAGCATCATCTAAACAACTTAATGTGGAATATGTTTTGGTCTGATGAAAACATCCCTATCAAAATTAGCAAAGAACAAAATGTACCCCTTTCACTGCAAAATGAATCACTTTATGCCACAAAAGATGCTATAGCCCAAGATATGATTAAAGATCTTAACAGAAATGGTGCAAATATTTTTAAATCTGAACTCCTGGGCTGTAAGAAGATGACAGTGTTTGCTGATCAGGATCAGAATGGATTGTTCAAGATACAAATAACAGATGTAGTCTGCCACGAATATTATATCAACCAAGATTTGAAAGATAGACAAGAACTGTCCTACTCTATTAAAGCTATCCTGACATATGTATGCTTTTCAGTGTCTGTTGTGGCTTTAGTTTTCTCCATTATAATGAACAGAAAGTTTAACCTATCTTCAAGTATAGCAGGTTCAAACATGGAGAACATATCCATTTCACTGATTGCTTCAAATATTTTGTTCATGATTGGTAGTTATGCCTCTAAAATAGCATTCCTATGCTACACAATTGGAGTGTTTCTTCATTACTTGTGGCTAACTGTGTTTTCTTTCATGTTAATATCAGTCCTTTATATAGCTAAGAATCTGACCTCAATGAAGTCTGGTAATAAAACAATAAAAAAGACAGGAAATTTCACTAAGAATGTTTTTACCATAACTGGCTTGTTGATTCCAGTTTTATTTGTTGGTCCAGCTGTCATCCTAGATCAATTTGAGGTTGCTAATTTTTCTGCAGGATATGGAAATTCAGTTTGCTTTCCAAGCAGGTATCCAGCAAATCTTATTTTCTTTAGTGGACCAGTTGTCTTTTCTACAGTGATCAATTTTGTTGTTCTGTTACGAGTTATAGTACAGATTTGTCTGCTTCGCATGGAAATGAGACATCTTATCAAATCTTCATCCTTCCAAGATGCAAAACTGTTTTTTCGCCTCCTCCTTTTATCGGGTATCTTTTGGGTTACAGGCTTTTTATCAGGTATTTTGCAATCAGAATGGCTTGAATACATATTCATATTACTGTGTGGTCTACAAGGTTTAACTGTTTGTGTTGCTAACATGACAACAAGACATATGTATAGTAATGTAAAAGGAACATTCAGCAAAAAATCTTTCAGTACTAAGGCAAACTCTATGAAATAATGCATTTTGGTCTAAAATTATCAGTGTTAATTTATACATTTATTTACTGGTAAAAATTCAATATGGTCTCACTTTTATGATATTCTAATTGTGTCATCAACACTTGGCTATAATTTTAGAAAATTATTTTAGACTAGGGGTTTGATAATTTAAATTTAATTCAGTCCATGTTTGGTTGAAAATAGCCTGTTTGTTAAAATTTTGAAAATATTTTTCAATGAACAGATAAACGACCATAACTGCAAAAAGAGAAATATGAGGATGTCCTTCAGGTTAGTTGATCAAAAATAATAAACTTCAGCACACTATTTATCATATTATATTATCTATAATAGTTTAGTGAATTATTGCTTACTGATGAACATTGGGACTCAAATATCTTTCGTTTATAATTGTCATTATCACATTAGGTATGAAAATCAGAAGATGTGGAATGACAAATGACATTTTAATGGTGTAAGCTTACTCTAAAGGGTATTTGCATTGTTAATATGGTGTTTGTTGTAATTAAATAGGTATCTGCATTGTTGAATTGGTGTTTGGTGTTTTTTACCATTAGGTCTTTGTATGATTAATTGGTGTTTGCTGTATACCAGGTCTCTGCATGATTTAATTGGTGTTTACTGTATACCAATGGGTCTCTGTGTGGTTGCATTGGTGTTTGCTGTATAACAATAGGTCTCTGTGTGGTTACATTTGTGTTTGCTGTATAACAATAGGTCTCTGTGTGGTTACATTTGTGTTTGCTGTATAACAATAGGTCTCTGTGTGGTTACATTTGTGTTTGCTGTATACCAGGTCTCTGCATGATTTAATTGGTGTTTACTGTATACCAATGGGTCTCTGTGTGGTTGCATTGGTGTTTGCTGTATAACAATAGGTCTCTGTGTGGTTGCATTTGTGTTTGCTGTATAACAATAGGTCTCTGCATGATTTAATTGGTGTTTATTGTATAACAATAGGTCTCTTTGTGGTTGCATTGGTGTTTGCTGTATATCAATAATCTCTGCATGATTGAATTGATGTTTGTTGTATACCATTAGGTTTTTGCATGGTTGAATTGGTGTTTGCTGTCTACCATGCATTAGGTTTTGGCATGGTTGAATTGGTGTTTGATCTATATCATGAGGTCTTTGCATGGTTGAATTGGTGTTTGATCTATATCATTAGGTCTCTGCATGGCATGGTTGAATTGGTGTTTGCTGTATACCATTAGGTTTTTGCATGGTTGAATTGGTGTTTGCTGTCTACCATGCATTAGGTTTTGGCATGGTTGAATTGGTGTTTGATCTATATCATGAGGTCTTTGTATGGTTGAATTGGTGTTTGCTGTATACCATTAGGTTTTTACATGGTTGAATTGGTGTTTGCTGTATACCATTAGGTTTTTGTATGGTTGAATTGGTGTTTGCTGTATACCATTAGGTTTTTACATGGTTGAATTGGTGTTTGCTGTCTACCATGCATTAGGTTTTGGCATGGTTGAATTGGTGTTTGATCTATATCATGAGGTCTTTGCATGGTTGAATTGGTGTTTGATCTATATCATTAGGTCTCTGCATGGTTAAATTGGTGTTTGCTGTATACCATTAGGTTTTTGCATGGTTGAATTGGTGTTTGCTGTCTACCATGCATTAGGTTTTGGCATGGTTGAATTGGTGTTTGATCTATATCATGAGGTCTTTGTATGGTTGAATTGGTGTTTGCTGTATACCATTAGGTTTTTGTATGGTTGAATTGGTGTTTGCTGTATACCATTAGGTTTTTACATGGTTGAATTGGTGTTTGCTGTATACCATTAGGTTTTTGTATGGTTGAATTGGTGTTTGCTGTATACCATTAGGTTTTTGTATGGTTGAATTGGTGTTTGCTGTATACCATTAGGTTTTTACATGGTTGAATTGGTGTTTGCTGTATACCATTAGGTTTTTGTATGGTTGAATTGGTGTTTGCTGTATACCATTAGGTTTTTACATGGTTGAATTGGTGTTTGCTGTATACCATTAGGTTTTTGTATGGTTGAATTGGTGTTTGCTGTATACCATTAGGTTTTTGTATGGTTGAATTGGTGTTTGCTGTATACCATTAGGTTTTTACATGGTTGAATTGGTGTTTGCTGTATACCAGGTCTCTGCATGATTGAATTGGTGTTTACTGTATTCAAATAGGTCTCTGCATGGTATAATTTGTGTTTGCTGTAAACCAATTGGTCTCTGCATGGTTGAATTTGTGTTTGCTGTATTCCAATAGGAGTCTGATTTGTTGAATTGTTGTTGACAGAACTCAAATAGGTACATGCATTGTTAAATTGTTGTTAACATCATTCCAATATGTGTCTGCATTGTTAAATTATTGTTGACAGTATTCCAAAAGGTATCAGCATTGCTAAATTATTGCTTACAGTACTAGTATTCCAAAAGGTATCTGCATTGTATAATTATTGCTTACAGTATTCCAAAAGGTATCTGCATTGTAAAATTATTGCTTACAGTATTCCAAAAGGTATCTGCATTGTAAAATTATTGCTTACAATATTCCAAAAGGTATCTGTGTAGTAAAATTATTGCTTACAGTACTCCAAAAGGTATACGTGTTGTAAAATTATTGCTTACAGTATTCCAAAAGGTATCTGCATTGTAAAATTAATGCTTACAGTATTCCAAAAGGTATCTGTGTTGTAAAATTATTGCTTACAGTATTCCAAAAGGTATCTGCATTGTTAAATTTTGTTAACAGTATTCAAAAAGGTTTCTGAATTGTTAAATTATTGCTAACAGTTTTCAATTGGGTGTCTGCATTGTTAAATTGGTGTTTTCATTATAACAAAAGGTATCTGCATTGTTAAATTGTTGTTAACAGTATTTCAATAGGTTTCTGGATTGTTAAGTTATTGCTTATTGGTACCAAATGGGTGTCTGCATTGTTAAATTGGTATTACAGTATTCCTATAGCTACCTGCATTGATTAAACTGGTTTTCATTATAACAAAAGGTATCTGCATTGATGCATTGGTATTTGCTGTAAACTATAGGTATCTATATTGTATTAACTGTTGTCTGCTAAATGTTTATAATAGTCTACATAACTGAATATTGTTTGATATATTTTTTGGTATTTTTCTTAAAGAAAAAAAAACATTGTTTGATCATGTTGATGGCATCATGTTTAACTGTTATGGATTTTTTCATAAATTAATAAAATAGATTTTGTCTTCATCATATTTTCATTTTTTTATTACCAGTAGCCTATCCATGCAAGACCATGTTGATCAGTGCCGTAGAAGTATTAACAACTGTAATTATTTATATTAGAAAATTCTGTCAATACATATAGATAATATTTTTTATTCATTGCAGATTTGTTTAACTCAAGAGTTTATAAAGAGTTCTCTGTAATGACAAATAAAATTACAAAATTACAAAACAAATAGAAGTATTCTGGAATTATTTATATATAAGAATATATAAGAAGAGATGGTATGAGTGCCAAAGAGACAACTCTCCTTCCAAGGCACAATTTGTAAAAGTAAACCATTATAGCTCAAAGTATACCCTTCAACACAGAGCCTTGTCTCACATGGAACAGCAAACTATTCAAACTATAAAACCAACAGTCTGCTAGTCTATATAATTAAAGGAGAAACAAGAAACACTTATGAACCACATCAACAAACGACAACCACTGAACAACAGGTTCCTGATTTAGGATAGGTGCAAACAAATGACAACATATTTAAGATCTGTATATCATTTTTATTTGTACAATTACATACCTTATTTTCAATTGATTAAGGTAGCACAATACAAAGATTGTTCATCCCCAACCAGACATCTTTAAACTGATGTAATTCCACTCATCTTTCTTTAAATTTTATAAATGAGGTACCAAAAGAAAGAAGAAGGATTAATCTTTCAAATTGTGATAAATTCATTATGACATAATTATTACATAATTAATTGTTATGTAATTAGTTGCCATATTGTGATGTCCATACTTGAATGAATTTAGCTTCTTTGTTATTCATAGCATCCCAAAATATTTTATAGATTCTTGCACATTAAAATTATAGCAATTTTAACCAGATGCTCCACAGGGCGCAGCTTTATAAGACCGCAGAGGTTGAACCCTAAACGGTTCGGGCAAATTTGGACACAACATTCAAGCTGGATTCAGCTCTAAATTTGGATTGTGATTAAATAGTTGACACAGCATAGGTTTCTGAAACAGAATGAATGTGGTCAAATGAACTTAAAATATATTTTTTGCCTTTGAGCAATTCACTATGCTGTTGAATATTGATCCTCTCTAAAAAAATGTTTGAAGAAATTTTCTTTTTATTTATGAAATCTGAAATGAGAAAAATGTAACCCCCCCCCCCCCCATTTTTTTTCACATCCCCCTTTCCCTTTTTCAAAAACTGATCTCAATTCAAATTTCTAATGGCACAGCATATGTTTCTGAAACAGAATGAATGTGGTCTAATGAACTTAAAATATATTTTTTGCCTTTGAGCAATTCACTATGCTGTTGAATATTGATCCTCTCAAAAAAATGTTTGAAGAAATTTTCTTTTTATTTATGAAATCTGAAATGAGAAAAATTTAACCCCCCCCCCCTTTTTTTCACATCCCCCTTTCCCTTTTTCCAAAACTGATCTCAATTCAAATTTCTAATGGAGTTTGCAACAATAACTACTCATTTAAATACATCATAAAATATTAAAATGTAAAATAAAGTGCTTCTTATCACTGAATGGTAAAGATTGTTTTAATTTATCAGTTGGTAGTAAAAATGAATATACGTTGCATATTGTATAAAACAATGATTTAAGTTGATTCAACTATTATTCTGGACAAAGAAAGATAACTCCAATTGAAAACTTCTTGCTATTGCACAATATTGTGCAATTAGATATTTCTTGCTATTGTGCAATACTGTGCAATTGAAAATATTTGCTATTGCACAATACTGTAAATTGAAAATTTCTTGCTATTGCACAATACTGTGCAATTGAAAATTTCTTGCTATTGCACAACACTGTGCAATTGAAGATTTCTTGCTATTGCTGAATACTGTGCAATTGAAAATTTCTTGCTATTGCACAACACTGTGCAATTGAAGATTTCTTGCTATTGCTGAATACTGTGCAATTGAAAATTTCTTGCTATTGCACAATACATAATATAATCAGTTTGGATCCGGATTTGAACCAACTTGAAAACTGGGCCCAAAATCAAAAATCTAAGTACATTTTTAGATTCAGCATATCAAAGAAGCCCAAGAATTCAATTTTTGTTAAAATCAAACTTAGTTTAATTTTGGACCCTTTGGACTTTAATGTAGACCAATTTGAAAACAGGACCAAAAGTTAAGAATCTACATACACAGTTAGATTTGGCATATCAAAGAACCCCAATTATTCAATTTTTGATGAAATCAAACAAAGTTTAATTTTAGACCCCGATTTAGACCAACTTGAAAACTGGGCCAATAATCACAAATCTAAGTACATTTTTAGATTCAGCATATCAAAGAACCCCAAGGATTCAATTTTTGTTAAAATCAATTTAAGTTTAATTTTGGACCCTTTGGACCTTTAATAAATGTAGACCAATTTGAAAACGGGACCAAAAATTAAGAATCTACATTATTGTAACATACACAGTTAGATTCGGCATATCAAAGAACCCCAATTATTCAATTTATGATGAAATCAAACAAAGTTTGGGCCCCTTATTCCTAAACTGTTGGGACCAAAACTCCCAGAATCAAACCCAACCTTCCTTTTATGGTCATAAACCATGTGTTTAAATTTCATAGATTTCTATTTACTATACTAAAGTTAAGGTGCGAAAACCAAGAATAATTCTTATTTGGGCCCCTTTTTGGCCCCTAATTCCTAAACTGTTGGGACCTCAACTCCCAAAATCAATCCAAACCTTCCTTTTGTGGTCATAAACCTTGTGTTTAAATTTCATTGTTTTCTATTTACTTATACTAAAGTTATAGTGCGAAAACCAAGAAAATGCTTATTTGGGCCCTTTTTGGCCCCTAATTCCTAAAATGTTGGGACCAAAACTCCCAAAATCAATCCCAACCTTCCTTTTGTGGTCATAAACCTTGTGTTAAAATGTTTGTGTTAGAGTGCGAAAACTAAAAGTATTCGGACGACGACGATAACAACGACAATGCAGACGACGACGCCAACGTGATACCAATATACGACCAAAAATTTTTCAATTTTTGCGGTCGTATAAAAATTTAGGCCATATTTGGTCTAAAGTGACAAATTTTACTTTTATCATGTTTATTTAAGATAATGATGATTTAACAAATTTGTTTCATTGCATGTTTATGTTTCCAAGTTCATTGGTATCAGCATGTAGAAACAGACTAAACAAACCATGACATAGCTGATTAGCTAACATACAATTTATGCATGTATACTCCAGGCATGGGGCGAATTACATTGAAATGTAATGCATTATATTACAATTACTAAACAAACCATGACATTGCTGATCAGCTTTCATACAATTTATGCATGTATATAATACTCCAGGCATGGGGCGAATTACATTGAAATGTAATGCATTATATTACAATTACTAAACAAACCATGACATTGCTGATCAGCTTTCATACAATTTATGCATGTATACTCCAGGCACGGGGCAAATAACATTGAAATGTAATGCATTGTATTACAATTACTAAACAAACTATGACATTGCTGATCAGCTTTCATACAATTTATGCATGTATACTGACTACACTCTCAGTGTTTAAAGGGCATCACCCATGCTTAAGAGACCACCTGTATTAAGCAAAACCCTGTGTTAAAGGCCCCCTCTGTAGAACATGTCATAAAGATCAAAACTGATTTCTCTCCCAGTTTTTAGTGAAGTTCGATTTATTATTTATAACCATTGATGTAAATGTCCCTTGGTTTTGTGAGTCTTTGTTTACTCCTTGGTTTTGATTGTTATTGTCTTTATCAAAAGACCACCTGTCTTTTAACTTTTAAGACAATGTTTTTACTTCAGTGGTCTCTTAAAATAGGTTTAACTGTATTTGAATGGAGTCTATGTAACATGTACCTACCTATGAGAACAACAGCTATACTTTCTGGTAGATAGTGGAACTTTGTCTGAATCAGTCCATGTGTTACCATAATACATATTGCTGAAAAATGTAGGAACACTTGTTCATTTTATGAATTTAAAAGAAAACAGATGTAAAAAAAAATACACAATTGGCATATGTTATTTGTAGTATATTGTACGTATAATTATTCGTTTGCCAAAATATGTAATTAAAAGATGTCAAAAGAAAAACAGGGAAAGTACTGGTTATCATGGGTTTTTTTCATGTTTCCCAATAATATAGCATGAACTTCACAATGTCTGTTTGCTAAGAAAAGGAGTGACAGAAAATCATAATTACACTGTCGAGCAGGATCTGCTTAGGTACCCTTCTTGGGCACCTGAGATCACCCCCCAGTTTTTGGTGGGGTTCCTATTGCTTAGTCTTTAGTTTTCTATGTTGTTTCATATTTACTATTATTTGTCTGTTAGTCTTTTCCTTTTTAGCCAAGGCGTTTTCAGTTTATTTTAAATCTATGAGTTTGACTGTGCGCCTGGTATCTTTCACCCCTCTTTTAAAGCTAAACCAAATCATTTAATACAATATATTTTTACCTTCAAATACTACATGTACTATAGGTCATCAACAAAACAAGCAAATTATAATAATATAAATAAATTATTCTGAATTAGAAAATTTGACTGTTATTTACTATAAAAAATATTGTATGTTTGTATTGATAATTTATAATAATTTGAAATCAGAAATTATCATTGATAAATATGGAAATTTTGTGGTATTTACTTATACATGTATAACTAAAAAGGTCAACATGAACATGATGAACAACTGGTCTCAAACTAATATGAGATAATGACACAGATGTTTTACATTTACAGTAAATTCAGAATTTGATCATAAATTTATTAATTAAAAAAAAATTGTAAGGGTTCCGCGGAACCCAGTGTCTCGCCTACTTTTGCTGTAAATTACAGGCTCAACAAAAATGAGGAAAAAAATCAATAAAAATATTCCTCTTGATACTATCTTTTGATTGTAAAAAGCTTCTGTCCAAGTTTGGTAAAAATCCAGAATAGTTTATGAATCTAATAAAAGTTTTAAAAACTTTAACTGCAGACTGTATGTAATGTTAACTGGAAGAAAAACTAAGTCAATTTAAAAGTAAAATACAGATACACAGGTACAAAATATTAACAAAATTTCCTTCTAGATACTAGCTTTTGATCATAAACAAGCTTCTGTCCAAGTTTGATACAAATTTAAAATAGTATAAGAAAGTTATAATTTTTTTTTAAATTTAACCACAGAGTGAATGTGTTGTTTCCTGGCAGAAAATATAAGTCCATTTATAAATGAAATACAGAAAAAATGGAATTTCATTTTTACAAAATTTACTTCTGGATACTATCTTATGATCATAAACAAGCTTCTGTCTATGTTTGGTAGAAATCCAGTATAGTTTAAGAAAGTTATAAAAATTTCAAAAACTTTAACCACAGAGTGAATGTAATGTTTCCTCGCAGAAAAACTAAGTCCATTTATAAATAAAATACAGAAAAAATGGAATTTTATTTTTACAAAATTTACTTCAGGATACTATCTTATGATCATTAAAACAAGCTTCTGTCTAAGTTTGGTAGAAATCCAGAATAGTTTAAGAAAGTTATTAAAATTTCAAAAACTTTAACCACAGAGTGAATATTTGTGGACGCCACCGCCGCTGACGACACTAACGAAGACGGAATGTAGGATCGCTTAGTCTCACTTTTTCGATTAAAGTCGAAGGCTCGACACCAATGCTATTCACTGCAAATAATTATAAACATTGATTTGAAAATTACTAGTAGAACCTACCTACAACCAAAAGGATGAAAAATATGGTCATACTACTATGGTGCTCTTGTTCAGCAGCCCCTTTTTCTGGTAGCTCTGGTCCCACTGGTTTCGTCGGAGCCTTTGTTGGAGTAAGAGTTGTAGAAGTGGTGGTGGTGTTGGTCTCAGTTTCATTTGGAAAGGTACTACAAAATATATATACAGTAGTATAAAAACATTATGTCAATGAAATTAGACAATGGCTTATGTTCAGCATATGAAAGCTGCTACAATTTTACTTCCCAGCACATGTATTATATATCATTTAGAGATCTTTTATATTCTTCAGGAAAGCAAATTATAGAAAAGAATCTACATAAAAATGGTCATTTTTCAAAGCTTTCAAACTTTTTTGTGGAATGATCTGTAAAATTTTTTAAGTATTGAAAAATAGAGAAAATGAAGTTTTTAAATATCAAGTCCAATACAATTTCATATCAAAGGGGCATTACTCTTTTAAAAATATTTTTCAACACTGATTTTTCATAAGTTGTCAAACATATTGCTGATATATATATAAACTTATGATAAAAGATTCATAAAACTGGCAAATAAATGTACAATATGAGAGCACTAACAATGCAATTTTCCCAGCTAATATTTCCAAGGGTTATAACTCCTTTATAAATTGTTGATCGGCACTGACTTTCTGTCTTGTCAGAGACAATGCTGATGTAAGTTTAATATTAATCTGGCAAGAATAAGACTACACGCAAGAGCCTTAACAAGCTTGCTTGGATGCCTGGGCCTTTATTTTTATGTCCCCAGCAATGTCATTATGAGTTGCACAGAGACAAAAATTAAAAAGAGATGTGCAGAATGTATGTTTATAAAACAACAACGAGAAATCTGGGGTATGAATATTAAGGGTAATGATTTGGTCCAGTTTGAAAAGGTCAAACGTTAGTATTTCTGAAGCTGTCTTACTGCATTATAGACCCCCTTAACCATTGTTAACATAAAGTTGTTAATATTTTGAGTTAGAGGCAATAGACTTTTCTATAACTTAGATATAATTTGTCCCAAAAGTAGTACACTAAACTGTAAAAATATCTTTTGGATAGGACAGGTGCAATTTTTTTAATTTGTGGTTTTATCTACCAGTAAAAGAAATGCTTTATGAAACTACTGATATCATGTTTGCAAGTGTCAACCAATATATAAACCTTTAAATAACCAGAGTGGAGTCATAAGAAATTGATGATCGATGCTTTTGTTTCAATTATATATATTATATATGTATCAAAAGTATCAATTATATATTTATACGAAAAGTCTTTAATTAAACATTATTCCTCACATCAAAGTTTACATTGACGTAACAACATATGTTACAAGCAAATAAATGTGTCTGTGTAAATTAATGCTCTATAGCTATATATTATGAAACTTTTGTTTATGTATCATAAAGTTTGTAAAAATTTAACAATTTTATTTAAAATCTTGCCCATTTTCATGTAAGAATAACCATTCAACTATCTTAACATATCTAAGCATATGATTTTTATCTTTAACATCATCATAAGCATCCCAAAACAGGGGTAAACAGGAGAGATAATTTATTAAATAGAGGACATTATTTCAAACTTTAAAAAAAAAGAATTAGTTCTTACCATATAAGTAACATACTTAACGAAAAATATTTGATAAATTCTGAATTTAACATTTTACAGGACACCTTATAACATCAAAATACATGTAAAGCTGTTTTTATTACCTGAATGTAATATGTTATTTACAAACAGATAATAATCATTGTTAGTACAATTTTCCTTAATATTTCATGAACAAAAAATTGTACAGTACTCTTAAGGACATAGAGAGATTGATAACTTTGAGAGACTTTGTGTCTGAAATGTATGTTAAGAAGTTTAAAAATATTCAAGTGTCTTAATGCAGTGTGACAAATTGTTTGAAGTATTTGTAACTTTATATATTCTATATGAAGATTTAATCAGAAATCTTAAAGTACCTTAATGTAACATCAAATATGTTTTATATATTACAGGTATTCTCATGAATTATTATAATTATCATCATTTCCTACATCCTATGCAAATTAAGTGACTTATTTATTAGGTATAATTGGTTTTGATCTAGCTTTCAGTAACTGTGAGAACTCTTAATAGATCAATACTTTCAATGTGTCTTTAGTCTTTTTGACAGTTGTTTTCTTTTTAGGCTGCTGAGGCCCATCTCCAGGTGTGGGACCCTTTGGTACATGTATGGTGGCCTTTGGCTGTTATCTGCTCTTTGGTCAGATTGTCGTTTCTTTGACATATTCCACACAGTGTCATATGGTGGTATTTTTTCTACCATGATGCAATTTTTGTCTCTTTGACATATTCCCCAATGTCATATGGTGGTATAATTTCTGCCAGGATGCAATTTTGGATGATTTTATAATATAATGTATAACATGTATAAGGGGCCATGTTGTTAATTTTTGTTATTGAAAACCAGTGCTATGTCAATTTGAATGGTGCTTTTTAAAAATTCTGCGGAGAACTCTGCCCTATGATTTCCATTCTCAATTTTATTTGTGCTTTGAGTATGACTGATTGAGAACTCTGCCCTATGATTTCCATTCTCAATTTTATTTGTGCTTTGAGTATGACTGATTGAGAACTCTGCCCTATGATTTCCATTCTCAATTTTATTTGTGCTTTGAGTATGACTGATTAGCCAAGTCTTTCTCAACTAATAATGACATTATGTTCTTGTGTTATGCAGTTATGATAATGTTCCAGATTAAATAGAGGAAGGTTTAAAGCTTTCACAAACATGATTAACCAACATATTGTCAATGCCTGTCCCAAGTCAGGAGCCTGCCAATTAGTGAATGTTATTAGTTATAATTATCATAATTGTCATTTCATTAATTGTTTTGAACATAAATCAGGTTATAGTTCTGTCATGTCATGCACTCTTATAGCTTATAAGGTTCAGGTTTCTCTCATTGTTGAAGAATATATATTTTTTTTAAATCCCCTCTCCATGAAATTTCATTTGTGTAAAATTTTATTTTGCAGAACTCACTTGAATTTTTACTTAGCAAAAGCTATTAATATGAGCAAAAGAATATGGAAGTTAATATGAGTTTAAGGATACCTGGGGTATTTTTCAATGAGACAGCGATATGCTTGATTCATCGGCCAAAAATATATGAACATTAATTTGAAAATCAAAATTGGTGAAAGGCAAGTTTTGAAAAATTTCTAAAAGTACAGTAGTTAGCTCTAACTTACGTATATAACACCTACAACCAGATGCTTCGCAGGGTTCAGCTTTATACGACTGCAGAGGTCGAACCCTGAACAGTTAGGGCAAGTATGGACACAACATTTAAGCTTGATACAGCTCTGAATTTGAATTGTGATTAAATAGTTGACACAACATAGGTTTCTGACACGGAATGAATGTGGTCTAAGAACTTAAACTTAAAAACTTAAAAAATTTTATATTGGACATTTACCTATTATGGTCCAATATCCAAAATCTAAATACATGGTTAGATTCAGCATAATTATCATAAAACCCCAAGAATTCAATTGTTGATGAAATCAAATAATATGTTCAATTTTAGACCCTTTAGACCTCAATGTGCATGATCATCATTGATGTGGACCAATTTAATAACCATGCAGGCCCAAATATTAAAAATCTAAATACATGGTCAGATTCAGCATATTGAACAACCCCATATATTCAATTTTTGTTGAAATCTAACAAAGTTTAATTTTTGACCCTTTGGACCTTAATGTAGACCAATTTGAAAACAGGACAATACTGTGCAATTGAATATTTCTTGCTATTGTGCAAAACTGTGCAATTGTAAATTTCTTGCTACATTTTTTGTATTGCGCAATATTGTGCAATTAGATATTTCTTGGTATTGCGCTATACTGTGCAATTGAAGATTTCTTGCTATATTTGCACAATTGTGCAATTGAAGATTTCTTGCTATTGCATAATACTGTGCAATTGAAAATTTCTTGCTTTTGCACAATACTGTGCAATTGAAGATTTCTTGCTATTGTGGAATTACTGTGCAATTGAAAATTTCTTGCTATTGCACAATATACTTCATATAATAATTTTTGACCCCTATTCGGACCAACTTGAAAACTGGGCCCATAATCAAAAATCTAAGTACATATGTTTAAGATTCAGCATTTCAAAGAACCCCAAGAATTCAATTTTTGACTTTAATTTTGGACCCTTTGGACCTTAATGTAGACCAATTTGAAAACAGGACCAAAAATTAAGAATCTGAATACACGGTTAGATTTGGCATATCAAAGAACCCCAATAATTCATTTTTTAATAAAATCAAACAAAGTTTAATTTTGGACCCTTTTGGCCCTTAATTCGTTGGGACCAAAACTCCCACAATCAATCCAAACCTTCCTTATGTGGTCATAAACCTTGTGTTAAAATTTCATATATTTCTATCACTTTATACTAAAGTTTTAGTGCAAAAACCAAGAAAAATGCTTATTTGGGCCCTTTTTGGACCCTAATTCCTAAACAGTTGGGACCAAAACACCCAAAATCAATCCCAACCTTCCTTTTGTGGTCATAGACCTTATGTTAAAATTTCATAGATTTCTGTTTACTTATACTAAAGTTTAAGTGCAAAAACCAAGAAAAATGCTTATTTGGGCCCTTTTTGGACCCTAATTCCTAAACAGTTGGGACCAAAACACCCAAAATCAATCCCAACCTTCTTTTTTTTGTCATAAACCTTGTGTTTAAATTTCATAGATTTCTCTTTATCTATTTACTTTTACTAAAGTTAGAATGCGAAAACCAAATGTCTTCAGACGACGACGACGACGCCAACCTGATACCAATATACGACCAAAAGAAGTAATATCCAAATATCATGATTATTGTGGCTAATTTTTCCCAACAATCTATGTGCAATGAATAAAAAACTAATGGTAGTACATGTACAAAATGTATATGCATAACATCTTACAATTATTGCCACTCACATTTACCCCTGTGAACAGAAAAAAAGTTCAGGTCAAAAGGTCACAATTGGAAGGAAAAAAGGTCACACATTTGATAAATATATAGGAAAAAAAGTCACAGATCTGGTAGAAAACAACAGAGACATATACAGTGTTCTCCCTAGGGTCTTTTAGCATAATGGTAAATGTGATGCTATTATAAATAAATCTAAATCTGAAGTGGTTTTCTTATAGACTAATTTTTTTTTGTTATGGATGTGATGCTATAATTTTTAGAAACAAGATGGTATTTCAATCTCCCCTATTTACCAGGATGCTTAATGTAATATCTGGGGAGATATATAAATGCATTACCTACATACATGTATGTCTCTGATGTAGAGATAAATTTACAGGAGGATATATAGTTATTTGAAACTTCATGATAACTTAATTGTGTCTTTAACAAAATGTAAATATATATAGTTAATATCAATGTTTCACTCAACTTTGTGTTTATAGCATTTGAATATATAACTTTCCAACTTTCCAAAAGTATATATAAACAAAATTAGTAAGTACATGTAAGTATTAGTAAGTAATTAGTATATTGTTTATTATATATATTGACATGTGGTAGGTATAAGAGCACCCATCAAATTGGACCTATATTTCACTTCAATGAATTATAAGCACAAACAAAAAATCAAATTATGTCCATGTTCAGGATGTTAATGTCAAGTTTTTAAAACAAATCAACACCGATGGTTTTTTTCATTTAAAGAGACTCGAGGGTACATTTACAAATTTTCAGCAAAATTTTAAACAATTTTTTTTTAATTACAAATTTATTTATTACACTTCTATTAGTTGTTACATTATGATATAAAGTACAAAAAATCAACCAAAAAAATCGATTTGTTTTGGCCCCAGATGGCTTTTCAAATGTTTAAATCATTGAAAAAGTTCCAAGTTATCTCCCTTTGTTACATAAATTACTTTTTTTTGGCATTAAGGTAGAAATATCTTTTTGAACTCTTCTGTGACCTTTATTTTTTTTTTTTTTTTTTTAAATTAGTTGAACTTAAACTAAACATTTGTATATTTAAGTGATTTCTGTAATTTAGTTTTTTTTAATTGGAATAATTACGGTTTTATTACCTTTATTTCTCCTATTAGTTCAACAGAAAAAAAGTACCTTAACAAAAATGCATGGTTCTTTCGAAGTTAGATTGTGAGCGTCAATGAATAGTGACCACATTTTTTAATTTTCTTTTTCTTTTAAGTATATATATATATGATATAGTTCATTTATGGGAAAAAAATGGATTTATACCCTTGAGCCACCTTAAAACTAATTAACTGGATTCAACTTACAATTTACATTACTTGAAAAAGTGTAGGAACATAGGAAGTACAAATATGTACACTCATGACAGTTTTACACTTAAACAAGAGGCAGACAAATACATGATATACAACACATATATTTTAATGGTGAAAAAGATAGAATAGAAAGAAAAAAAAAACAGTCAATTTGTAACATTCAAGTACAAAAAAGAAATTAACTTGTTATCTTGAAAAAATATTGTCTTTATTATCTTTTTTATTTGATTTGTTTGCCATTAAAAGTTCAATATAACTTTTTGTAAGACAAATTAGAAATAAATTTTTATTTTTATGCTAATAAAAGTTCCATATATGACTTTTGGTAAAAGAAAAGAAATGAAATACTATTAAACTTTTTTATGAAATCCTATTAAAAATCTTTAAAAGAAATATATATTGAAAGATTTACCAAAATAAGTTTCATATAAGTTTAAAAAAAAAAAAAAAAAAAATGAAATTAATACTCTTAAACATTTATATGAAATCCTATGAAAAAAACTTCATTAAAAAAATTAAATACATTTTAAAATGTTTTTTTTTTTTTTTACCAAATTACCAATTTTATGGTTCTCCTTACTGTGACTATTTCTTGTGACATTCTATTCTTGACTTTTTTTCTACACCCTTTAACCTTCATCAAAATAAGAACAATTATGATTTTTATCTAATTATTAATCAAATTTCATATCAATGCCTTATAAATGTCAAAGATATTTTTAATACATACAAGTATTTTGAGTTGCAAAGGAATTCTCAATTCTGTAGTGCTCAAATTGGTACAGAATGAAAACATATACATGGCTTATTCTAAAATACTTGAATTCAAATGAACTTTAAGTCTTATGATGACATACACAGTACATATGTTTATCAAGTTTAACTTTAAGCCTCATGATGACATACACACGTACAGTACATGATTATCAAATATAACTTTAAGCCTAATGATGACATACACATGTACAGTATATGATTATCAAATTTAACTTTAAGTCTTATGATGACATACACAGTACATGTTTATCAAATTTAACTTTAAGCCTAATGATGATCGACATACACACGTACAGTACATGATTATCAAGTTTAAATTTAAGCCTAATACATGTAATGACATTCACACATACAGTACATGATTATCAAATTTAACTTTAAGCTTAATGATGACATACACACGTACAGTACATGATTATCAAGTTTAGCTTTAAGCCTAATGATGACATACACACATACAGTACATGATTATCAAGTTTAGCTTTAAGCCTAATGATGACATACACACGTACAGTACATGATTATCAAGTTTAACTTTAAGTCTAATGATGACATTCACACGTACATGCAGTACATGATTATCAAGTTTAACTTTAAGCCTTTTGACTGTTTACATATATCTTTATCATGTTTAACTTTATTAGCCTTATAATGACATACATATGTTTACCAATTTAAAATTTAAGTCTAATTATCTTCATTAAGATTAACTTTAAGGATGTACTCTAAGGTGAGGTTAGGTAAAAATTAATAAATTAAGAATTTGAAATTGATACTATAAGCCGTTAGAGTTAAGGATAAAAATAAGCTAAAAATTTTGATAGGTCATGGCCCTCCTTTTTGAGATATTTGAGATTCAAAATATGGTGGGAAATGGCTGACTCAGACTTTTACCTTATATTTGCATTGGTATTATTTGGGTCTCAAAACAAAAGAAAGAAAATTAAGAATCTTCTAAAATTTGGTAAATGACCTTTTATGAGCTATTAAGACTTATATGAAAAAATAAATAGGGGTTATGGGGCAAAATATTTTACCTTGTATGGAGAAAAACTAAGGAGTCTAAACATTTGACACGAATTCCAAAACCTCACCTAAGTACATCCTTAAGTCTTTATAAATTAATGAAACTTTAAGACTTATAAATTAATGAAACTTTAAGCTTTATATAGATATTTTATAAGAAGATGTGGTATGTCAGTGCCAATAAGACAACTCTCAATCCAATTCACAATTTGTAAAAGTAAACCATTATAGGTCAAAGAACGGTTTTCAACACAGAACTTTAGCTCACAATGAACAGCAAGCTATTAAGGACACCAATAATGACTTGTAACTACCATTCAAACAGTGAACACCAACAGTCTAATAATAATATCATGTACCGGTATATAAAAAAACTAGAAAGGATAAACACATATGAACCACATCAACAAAAGAGTCATTGATACTTATTGAACATCAGATTCCAGACTTAGGACAGGTGCAAACAAATGCAGTGGGTTTAAACGTTTCATTAGGTACCAACCTTCACCCTTATCTAAAACAATTGTTTAAGACATCACGACATAGAAGGACACAGTACAAAATATCAATTGAAATGGATTAACTCAATCAAAAGACATATTAACACAAGTGAACATCATTTGACATATATGCATTTAACATATGTTTTATCTAGTTTAACTATTAGCCTGATCAATATAAATGACAGAAATAATTCCAACATACAACAAAACTATTTTTTTATAAACTATATATACCACCAGGATACAAAATGTAATTCTCTGCATTAATTCTATCAAACAGGATGCTTTAATTGATGCAATTATATATGTATGTTATTGTCTGTAAAAAATAATTGTATCACTTTCCTGCATGTCCTGGAAGGTGTTCAAATTTCCTAAACAGGTAAAACTCAAATAAAAAATATTTGTTTAATCATGTTAAAATATTCTTATAAATAAATATAAAGATTAACAGATGTGTAGAACTAATAAAACAACAACAACATTTGTATCTATAAAATCACAAATCATCTACAACAATGTAGCTTAAAAAGGTAGTATGTGCTGGATGTGTCGTCCTTTAATTCAATTCCCATTAACCACATGTACTAGACATGCTAGATAGCCTGATAGTATTTATTATTATATGTGATTATAATATGCTAGCTAGGACACATGTGAAACTTTCTATGAAATAATGCACATCATTAGTTCTGGCATTTATCATGTGAAACAAATCATTCCCTAAAATTAAATCCAGATGACCATTGGGTAATTTGTTAAATAAATGAAGAAATTATTGCATTAAAATTTTAACATGAATCTCGCTTGGTATGCATGCTAATTTCTGTAAAGTATCACAAGGTCAACCTAAAGTAAATTATCTAAATCTACATGATCACTTGGAAACACCTGCTGTATATATATTTTTTATACATTGTAACTTATGGTCTAAATGTAGCTTGTACAAATTTTGTAAAACTAAAAGCTACATTTTTTAATTTATAAATCATATAAAAAACATTTAAAATTATTAAATGACATTTTTTTGTAATCAATGAGCTATGTCATGTATGTGAGACTGTGTTCCAGCTAAGAATTTCAAAAGGGCAGGGAGCCAATCATAAAAAGGACACAGGGCAGCACGCAGGAAAGGGCAGGTCGACCCCCTGTGAAAACGACCTAGCCGGAACACTGCTTGTGGCCATAATTGACTGACTATTGATACTGGACTTGGAAAAACCACATAAAGAATGTGGTTGCTTAAAGTCTAGTGACAAATATTTTATGCATGATCAGCATGTTCAGGATGAGAACAAATTAACAATTAATACAAAAGATAGGTCCTGTAACAGAGTCCGTTCGGGATGATGAATGAGGAAATTTGAACTGCAACTGCATGGTATTTTTACAAGGGCATAATGGACATTAGGGATATTAGGGATATAAATCTTGCCTTGGTAATGAATTGTGATAATAAGTTGCAAATGAGACCAACATTATATAATTGCATCATAATGAGTATCGTCTGAGGTTGTTCTGGTCACAGTTAACAGATTTAAACTTTTTTTGTTTTTCTTACTTCTCTTCCCCTTGTTTTCTGAAGTACTGAAAGCTTTAATCATGTTAACACAGTTACACACTTATTTGTTTGGCCTTAGTCAGTTCAAATATTTATAATCAGATTACAGCATGTGAAGACACACCTGTTAGTTTAACAGGTTTTAAGTACACTGTATAAATATTGGTCAATATTTCTCTAAACCAAATAAACATATACATTGTATATATATACATTTGCTTACAATTTTCATTAGAAGTATTTTAGATACCTAATTAACAATTGAACCTGTCATGTTCATTTTGAACACATTTTTTTCAAATCATCGTTTTCATTCTACATGTATCATGTGTCACAGTGATTATGTGTATTTTACAAATAGTAAATTTTCAAATTCAAATTTTATTGTTGTTAAACTGTAAATATGTATATCTTGCATGTGACAAAGCATAAAAAAGTATATCAATATACATGTACATCATCATGATCATGTACATGTATTTTGTAAATATTTTAATAAATTTAATAATGTTTTATTAACATCATTAACATGTCAGATTAAGATTAAAGATTTCATATTTTCTATGAAATGTTCTTTTAAATAGCTTATATTTTATTTTACTGGCATATAAAGTGAGTTCATGGTGAAATTTATGGAAAAAAACTTCTACAGCTACCGAAAATAGTATCAATTGCATATAACCATTTAAATGTAAAAGAAATACAATGTACAAAAATGTACATGTACAAACTATATACATGTATGTGTAGGCCATTTTCGGATTAATGTCATTCATCAAGCTTAAATATGTATTTACTTAAACATGTTAAACAGGGGGTTTAAATACCAAAATCTGAAGAACAAAAACAATGTAAACATGAACATGAATTAGACAAATCATCATCATGATGCAAAAAAAACCTGCATGTAAATAATGTACATTTGAACTAAAGCAAGTACTTTTGGGTGACACTAAACTAACAAACATGGAAATAAGACATGTAAAAATGTAAGTCTTTTGATTCTCAGAAAGGCATCATCTGTTAGTATATGCAACCTCTAATCTGTCGCCCAATATTCAATCTTATAATGTTTCTGATATAAACTTCGTTAGGTACACTAGTCATGCTAGTACTCATGACCAAAAGATTTGGAAATTAAATTCAAAAATCATTTAGAGCAACACAACTGTTGGCCCTAAAAACAATACCCCAAACACTTTAATAAATGGAGTCAAGTACTACTTCAATTGAAAAACTGTTACTGATCATGCTGATGAGTAAGAATTACAAAAATTTACATGTAAATGAACATGTAGACAAAATGCAAATCTGGAAAAAAAATGTGTGATGTACAGTAGGATATAATTAGGAAACTGTTGTCCTGTCGTTAAAGATGGCATTTTTGGAGATTAACACAATTTATCATCATCTACATTAATTTCATGTACATTAAATTGTGTGCCTCTAGAAATACAGTTGACTTACAATGTACGTACCATCATGTATGAATTTCAAACATACAATGTACATGTACATTTTAATTTTCTACATATTACAATTTGTACATGTACATTATATATAAATTTGAAATGTACATGTACAATGTACCATGTGTACAGCACTGTGACTTTGTAAAGGATTTTTTGGGAACTCAACTTTCAAATGCCATGAAAGCCTTAAACATTATCATGATTATGTCAATGATGTGATTTTAAAATCAAAATTGAATACAAGTTATTTTTCTTGCTGGCATTCATTTATATAAAATTCATACATGATGATGTTATATAAACCAAGCATTTATACATGTTAAATCTTTAAATCAATAGGGATTGATATTTGCTTATTAGTCTGTTAGTCAAATCATGCTAGTTGATGACTCTTCAATCTTCATTATGCAATGTTATGTGTCATTGCTGCTGCCTGAACCAACATGACCAATAACATGAACAATGAATAAGGTAAATAACCCGCTTCAAATCTGAAAGCTTTCACATTCTTGCACTTTACTGTACATTTTAAATGCTACAAAGACATGAAAGATCGTGTTTTTACCTAACTCATTCATACAACGTTACATTGTACAAAAGACATGGAATTGGCTCTATTGTTTATGGGATACCTACATGTAGCTTAAAATTGGTATTCTAAAACGGTTTTTAACCTGGAGCAATTTTCTGATTTGGCCTCCCTCAAATACATGTATGTCAGAATACCTTGGCCTTATCAAACTCTTTTAACTCTATTTTGAGAAAAGACTAAATGTACATTTGCCAGGCTACATTGTACATGTTGTACATATGTTGTATGATGGTTTACTTTTACAGACTGTTTATTGGATGGAGAGTTGTCTCATTAGCACTCATCATTCTCATACCACATCATCTCATACATGTACAATAATTAATGTATCTATTTGTATAAATAAAAATATAATGTATAAATCAGTTTGAACATGTTGAACCAGTCCCTTTTATGTTTTCAGCACCATTCTACACACATGAAGATGGTCAGATTTAAAAAGAAGGCATGTATGGTGTTGTTATGTTAAAGGCAATGGTTCAAGATGAGGTAGCTGGTGAAAATTTTCTTCATATCTAAAAATGGCCTCAGTATGGCATTCATGCACATTGAACTCTGAGCCAAGGGTACACAAATAAGAAAATTCAGACATAAAATCATATCAGGAATTATTTGGTTGCTTTGCAGTTTGTTTGCTTTCTGAAGTTCGAGATAACTCTGACATCCAACTGCCCCAGCTTCAAGCCGAATCCGGGTCCATTCGCCCTGATTCACGTTCACCCTAGTACCAGTTCGCCCCGATACCTGTTCGCCCAGGGTCCATTCCCCCAGATTTTTATTTTTTTCTAATTGTTGTCTAGTCGCATAATTTTAAGTATTTGAACAAAATATGATAAAAGTTTGTTGAAAAATTTACAGAATATTTATATTGCTGCAATCAATTTATCATTTTCCCTTTGAAATGTTTGATTTGCAGAGTAGAATATAGTCCTCGAAGTAAGGCGTCAAAGAAAAATATTATAATAGCCTTTCAAGACGTCATAATTATTTGGACTAAGTAGAATACTGAAATCTTTAATTGTATTCAGTCAATCATGAATGTATGCAGTATAACTGAGACTAGTCTCAGAGTATAATAACAAATGAACTTGTAAATGATCCGTTTCATGATTTACAGTTCATCATGTTCATACATGTGCATCATTGTTTTTATTCATTTCAAGCTGAATATTTTATCAAAAGAAAACTTTTGTTTTTATTATATATCCATCAAAAGACAAGTATCACAATAATCAGCGATCTGAATTATTTTGTCATTGAACAATTAATGATCCTAAAGCCATTTCCATGTTTCCATAAATTTCAAGAATACACATGTATATACCATAGAAATATCTGATTAAGTTTATTCAACTTCAATGCCCTGAATATTGATATTTATTAGCAGGGCGAACGCACTATATGGGTGAACGAACTCAAGGCGAAACTGTAATTGGGGCGAACGGACCCGATACCCTTCAAGCCTTGTCTGGCAAAACAGCGGTTGGTTGTCAGAGTAATCTCTGACATGTGTTTACTTAGTAGTCCGAGATTACTCTGACGTCCAACGGCTGTTTTGCCAGACAAGCTGGGGCCGTGGGACGTCAGAGCTCGTCCCATATCAAAAAGTGGATATTTGCCCACCCAAAATAGATGCGCTGCTTCGTCGCTTCTGGTGCCGACTGACGGCCTTGGAATTATATAAATCGGGCATCAATCTGTTCATTTTTCATTTATCTTTTCATTTATGTAAGTTTCACCTACCTGCCAACCTTTATTTTTCCATATTTTAACAGTTTTTACAGAGACCCATCGATTTCTGCATTTTGCCTTTCATTTTCAAAGATTATCACGTGACCACGAGAAAACAGTGGTGATTTATGCAAATGACCATAATGTAACACCTCGTTCATTTACGATGCAAGTTATCTAAATGTCCGAGAGCTTCCGATTGTTCTCGTGGATCGGAACTAAATGCTTAATACCGATGTTGTGTAAAGGAGGTGAAAAATCATGGTTGGCTACTAAATGTTAAACATTGATCTCCTACAAAATTTGCATATTTGAGTCTCGAGGCAACGAACTCTCTCGTAACTTGACGTCCATTTGAAAGAGAAAGTCAAAATGCAGAAATCAATGGGTCTCTGTGAAAACTGTTAAAATATGGAAAAATAAAAGTTGGCAGGTACATGTGGTTGAAACTTACATAAATGAAAAGATAAATGAAAAATGAACAGATTGATGTCTGATTTATATAATTCCAAGGCCGTCAGTCGGCACCAGAAGGGACGAAGCAGCGCATCTATTTTGGGTGGGTAAATATCCACTTTTTGATATGGACGAGCTTTGACGTCCCACGGCCCCAGCTTGTCTGGCAAAACAGCCGTTGGACGTCAGAGTAATCTCTGACTATTTACTTAGCTGCAGTTCCAATCATTTTTTCTTTCATTTTTATGTGTTACCTGTTTTGCAAAAGAAGTTCAATAGCATGTATTGCAGCATGGTCCTGCTGGTCAGCTTTTGGTTGAGGTGTCTTTAGTAGGGTGGAAGCTGCATCAACTTGTTCGTGTAAACATGTAAATCCAAAAAATGAAATTGCCAAAACTAATGTCACTTGAAATCTCATATTTCCTGATAATTCTGTTCGTCTAAATGATAGAAATTAAGGCCATCACAGCAACATAAATCAGTAAACACTTTAAATCTGCCTTTCTCGATAATGTTTTTCAACTGACAAACTGGCCGGAAGTAATAAGTGTACTCGGAAACCTAAAACATCTAATAACCATAAACAATATTTTCTTCAAAAACAATCTAGTAAAATAACCTCTTTTAAAATATTATAAATTTTTTTTAGATACTTTATTATAAATCATTTATAAAAATGTGTACTATATATTTTTATTGTTCTATCAAACCGCATTATAGATAAACCCATTGTGATTGTTTATGGTATTTAGACATATTTTCTATATCCTCTAGAGTTTTCGACCGTGGACAAAAAACAGCTGCATTTTCTATTTCAATGCATACATTTGCAGGGTAAAAGTGATAGAAGATAAACATAATTAAAACCCAAATGATGAATAAAAGTAGACATGTAATCAAAGAGCAAAAGGACTTAGAATAAATATTCTAAATTGACCCTCCATGAACTCTTTCCCAAGCCTAGTAGTAGTGCTAGGCTGTTAGGTATCAGGTCCGTTCGCGCCCAATACATTTTCGCACCCTACTCGTTCGCACCTCGCACGTTCGCACCCAAGGTCCGTTCTTACTCTACATGTGTGCGCCCAATTTTAATTCAAATTTCAGTTGAATAATTGGAAAAGATGATTGTTGTTTTAAATTGCTTTGGTGTATCCTAAATACTGAATGTTTTTCGGTACCACGATTTCCCGAGAAATTCAAGAAAAACGTGATATCCCCAAAACAACTGATATTTCCCGAGAAAAAGTTTTTTTATGGTTTAATCACCGGTCATAATCTGACACGTTTAACAATGTTTAATCAAAATTATAAGGTAACAAACAAAAGGTGTGAAATAAGCCATAAATAAGTTTAGTTTGTGATGACAGTATAATTAAAATCACATATTGTTGGGGTTTTTTTTAATATTTTCAGAACATTAAAGTAGAAAGTCCCTGACTTAAGTGACTGCATGATGTCAAAAATATAATGATTATAATTCAATAAATCTCAATTTATCTAGTTTATTGAGCTATATTTCCTAAATTGTAAAATGAATATATATATGCATCACCAAGTAAATATTTAACATCTCTCTCTTAAATATTCAAACAATTGTATACTTTTCCTTTGTGTCTTTTTGTCCTTTGACTTTCTGTCCGCCAACGTACATTTGTCAGCTAGGTCAAGTTTTTACCCACTAAAAAGTGTTTTTCTTGAGGTTTATTTTTAGAAATATCTTATTAATTATGGATCAAAATTTAAGAATTCACGTTTTCGCAAGTTTAAGAATGTCACGTTTTTGCAAGTTTTTGAATTTTTTTTTTTTTTTCAAAATTCATGTATTGAAAGATGACTTCTTATTTTATATTTAATTCCTTTGAGAAATAAAAAAGTTATTAGCATTTTTATTTGGTCCTGTCAATGTCGATGTTGGCCCTGTCATTATCCGCGTTGGATAGGTCATTACGTTTTTCTCGTATTTCTCAGGAAATCGTGGTCACAATGTTTTTAGCTTGGTAGGAGTAAAACATTGAAGATTTTAAATAAAAAACACAAAAGATAATTGTTTTTAACTGCTTGGTCCCTTTGATCTGAAACAATGAAACAATAAAATATAGCAATACACTATATTATAACCAAAACATGATAAAATTCATTCAGCACACAAATACACTAACCAAACCATGATTAAGAGTTATTCAACACAAAATAAAACGTTGACAGAAACCCACTTTATTTAGAAAGCGTTATTATTATTTTTAACAATACACTATCCAAAACATGATTGAAATTTATTCAACACAAAAGAAAAATGCTGTCTCACTTTATTTTGAAACAATGACAACAAATATACGTATACTTATAAAGAATACACTTACCAAAACTTGATTACAAAGTTATTAAACACAAAACCAATTTAAATTGGGCGCGAACATGTAGGGTGCGAACGGACTTTGGGTGCGAACATCTAGGGTGCGAAAGTGAAAGGGGGCGATCATGAGTGTGTGCGAACATTGAATGGGCGCGAACGGACCCGGATTCAGGCTGTTTGCTGTAACAATATCTGTTACTGTAAGGATTGATTAAAGAATAACTAATCGAAGAATTCAAATAGAGAAAAATATTCAACGAGTGACGGAAAAACACATTAATTCACTAATGTGCATAGCGCATGAGTTAAGGTTCATGTGGACCCTATGGCTAAAATGGCCGTATTTTCACCTCAAAATTTACTCTGAGTACAGGCTAACCTGTGCATCTGGAAAAGTTTTAAGGAATAGCATGCCCTAGACAAATAGAATTCAAATGCATTGTATGATTTAGAAAATTCATAACTTGAACTGGATTTTGCCATACACTTTTTTTCGTCCCTGCAGAAGATGATAAAATTAACAAACAGTTGAGTTAACCTTGATATGGTCCACTCAGGTACACAGTTTAAATAACCAATTATCGTCAGGTATCTATTGTCCACCTCATGTCCATGTCAAGAAAAACAGCTCACTTCAATTATTACCTGTGGGGAAGTTCTCAAACCTGTTTCCCAACTTCAAACTTGATTCAGGCTGTTACATTAGCTGTAATAATATCTGTTACTGTAAGGATTGATTAAAGAATAACTAATCGAAGAATTCAAATAGAGAAAAATATTCAACGAGTGACGGAAAAACACATTAATTCACTAATGTGCATAGCGCATGAGTTAAGGTTCATGTGGACCCTATGGCTAAAATGGCCGTATTTTCACCTCAAAATTTACTCTGAGTACAGGCTAACCTGTGCATCTGGAAAAGTTTTAAGGAATAGCATGCCCTAGACAAATAGAATTCAAATGCATTGTATGATTTAGAAAATTCATAACTTAACTGGATTTTGCCGTACACTTTTTTTCGTCCCTGCAGAAGATGATAAAATTAACAAACAGTTGAGTTTACCTTGATATGGTCCGCTCAGGTACACAGCTTAAATAACCAATTATCGTCAGATATCTATTGTCCATCTCATGTCCATGTCAAGAAAAACAGCTCACTTCAATTATTACCTGTGGGGAAGTTCTCAAACATGTTTCCCAACTTCAAACCTGATTCAGGCTGTTTGCTGTAATAATATCTGTGAAGTTCTCAAACCTGTTTCCCAACTTAATTTATTTTGGCACCTTCTGGAGGAATGAAAAAAAGTGCACAGCAAAATCCTGGTAAGTTTTTATTTTTCTAAAACATAAAACATATTTGAAATTTATTTATCTAGGGCATGCTATGCCTGAAATTTTTTACAGATGCGCAGGTTTGTCTGTACTCAGAGTAAAATTGTAGGTGAAAATACGGCCATTTTAGCCATAGGGTCCACAAATCAGTGTTGTTCAGTCACGAGTGGAATTTTTTTCAATTTTTGAGTTCTTTCAATCTTTTAATTATTATCGTTGTGTCATATGTTTTCGTATCATCCATATGCATGATATGTTATCATTTTCGATTGCACACACATGTATTGTGGCGAGTTTTTCAGTGTCTATATTTGAAACAACAGCAGCACTACAACTTAAGAAATTGAAAACATATTCAAAGTCGCTTTAAAAGACGCTAGAACAAATTTAATAAAACTGACCAGATTAGTCATTTTTTTTTAATGCCAAAAATACACCTCACAAGAAGAGCTGTAGAGAAAAATTTTGAAGGGTTATATGAAGTAATTTAGTACAGATATGTTGTTTGCCTGTCAGACACTGGATCTTCAAGACATGTGACTGTCGTGTTCTTTTTTTTGTAGTTTATAGTACAAACCAGCGAGTTAAATTTAACAGGGTTATTATATAAAACGCTTGTTCAAACTCCATTCCTTCCATATTCTATTGATAATTTTTTTTATACATCCTTAATACATTATAAAGATGAAAACAGTCTTAGCTTTTTACATTAAATCACAAATTATGAAAACTGCATTTTAAATTCAAAAGAGTAATGTCTTTTGTAAAAACTATATAATAAGTGCCAATCTGAAAAAAAAATCACAATGCATACCTTCCAACTTTCACGATTAATCGTGTACTACACAATTTTGACCCTTTGTCACGATTGCATGATCAAGATTGTGAAAAAAACTCTAAAACACGATTTTGTGAAATTTCCCAATTTATTTTAATATAAATGTACAACCATGCCCATTTTATCATGGTTTATTAACCTAAATAAAGTATATAATAGTTATGGAGAACTCCTTTTAGTTTACCCAGTGTCACTCTGCTTGTATGTGTACTGTTAGGTGTTGTCACTCTGTGTGTGTGTGTGTGTACTGTACATGCTGTAGGGTGTGTATTTGTCTCTCATGAATTTAACCTTTTTTTAGAAGATGTGGGCTGCTGAATAACAGTCATCTGTCTTTCTGCTACTCCCAATCTTTTTTTTTTTTCAAATCTTATTACTCAATTTCATATTTGCAATAGATGTCTTCTTTTCCTTTAATACCTTGCATAATGGTTTGAAAATTTGTGTGTCAAGTTGAACCATGAATTTGTACTGGTACATGTCTTACATTAATTGTCTTATGCAAAATTTGTTAAAACTTTTAAATCAAGTATCCTTAAAGATCACAGAAAAGATTTGTAACTTTTGCTTTTATTTATTAGATATAAACTTCTTAATTCACATAAAATTTGTACTCACAAAAACAAACGAAAAACTTATTCTTTATCCTGTTTGTTACTTTTCTTGTGTTTGTCTGAACACATCTAAAATGTCTACAGATTGAACATGATCATGATGATCAATGATTTTCTTTTTTTTCTTTTTCAGTTTTTTTCCCAGAAATGGTATAGATAAGTGATTTTGAATAAAGTTCACAACTTTAATGCAGAATAAAATATTATCAGTGCTTTTTGTGGCTGAGAAATCAATGCACCAGTATGCCGTTACATCGGACAATGATGGTTTATGCCACTTTATGGACAGCAGCAGACATTGTAGAACAAAAATACATATCAAAAAAAGAACAACATAATGTACAAAAAACTGTCCGGATTGCTACTGTTGGCACTTTTGTGATAGCACCATTAGTTTTTAACTGGATAAAACTTGCAGAGAGATTGTTTCCTGGAAAAAGTGTCAGAACAGTCTTGACAAAAGTTCTTATTGAGCAGGTTACATTTGCACCTGTATCAATAACAAGCTTCTATGCAGGTAAGGTAGATTGTTCATCAATATTCACAAATGCACTAATACTTATATAATTAAGGAATGACTGTAATATTTTTTCTGTCTATGAAGAAATAACAGAAAAATGTGGTGGACACTAAATAACCCATGTAGTGGGTTATTTTAAAGTGTGCACCACATTTGTTATGTTATTTCGAATAAACAGATCAAATATTACAGTTGTTTCTTATAATTTAATTCTAAATTCCATTTTAAACCAGAATAGACCATTAAAAAACATTGATGACATCACGGTCACATGAATAAATTATGTCTATGGGCTGATAAACAAAATGACGTCAGCCAATCAGAGGATGTGTTACATCCAAAATAAAATTATTTAATAATAAAGAAAGAATAATCATGATAATCAATAACTAAAAGAAAACTAATGCCATAATTTATAACAAAACAATTGATGAAAAATAAATATGACAGACAAACATTAGTTTAAAATAAAAATTACATTTAGTCATTTGTATATTATGTATTGTTTCAATTTTTAATTTTGTATAAATTTATTTGTTTTTCAGCAACAAGTTTATTAGAACGTAAAAATTTCATAGAAGAACTAAAGGCCAAATTTCCAGTTACATGGAAGGTAAATTTCAGATAAAAACATATAAATAAGTATATTAAAGATATTTTGAGCTTCTATTAGATGTTTTGCTACATACAAATTTATCAGATTTACTACAAAAAAAGTTTATCAACACATCACACAGGAATAACAAAAAGATGAAAGATACTAAGCGAAATAATTTTCATTACCATTGTGATTTTGCTTATAAATGCAGCAAATCATTGTAAAATTTAATAAAATGCTCACAGCTGAATATTTGAAAGTAAATTATATGACTGACCTAACAAAAGATTCAGCTTTTACTAGTCTAATTGGGTGAAAAGGTTTAAAGAGAACATTTTTAGTTTGAATTTGTTTCAAATCAGGGATTTGCTTAAAATGGATGTGCCATTAAAATGAGACTGTACTGTTGCTTATAATTACTGACATCAGCTTCATTTAAACTTGAGTGGATAATATTCTCATTGGCAATCATTCAATATATCCTCATTTTTATATCAAAGATTATTTAATGATTTCCATATATATTATATTTGATAATGACTGGATATCGAAACAAAATGTTATGAATCACCATTCTTTGTTATGAGTATATAAAGAAATAGTCACATACAAAAGAAAGCTGTTGTTAATTAATGATATGTAAATTTTTGTTTGTTTTTATTTCAGACTGGAATAACATTCTGGCCTTTCCTTCAAGTGATCAACTTTGGACTTGTACCATTGAATTACCGTCCTTTTGTGGTGGCCGGAGGGTCGTTTGTATGGTCAATATTTCTATGTTTTATGAAGGAAGATGTAAGCTACAAAGTTTATATTTAACTTGGAATAAGATTTACAATTAGCATATAAAAAAAGTATTAACAAAAATATAACATCATGGTAAATTCACAAAGAGGCCATAAAATCTGGCAAAGTCAAACATTCCACTTAATTAACAAACAGAATGAAATTACAACAACTGTCTTATTCCTGACTTGGTCCAGACTTTTTTAAAAGAAAATGGTGTCTTTTTTGTCAGTCCAAGTATCGCAAAAGAAATTTGAGTTATCTAAACAAGTTGTTTTTTTTCAATTTGTTTTTCTAACTTACAAAAGTCACGACAGCCAATCAAGTTAACCCCTATATATGCATCAGGTCACAGAATTTTGTCCCAACACATGAAAATGATAACTTCAATAATTGATATGTGTTTTCTTTTACTGAAAATAGATCCTACAATTATATTGGTTGATGTTCAGTTAACTCACATTGCATTCTTTGAAGTGTGGAATGTCACTGGAATGTTAGCTTCTGGTATCAATGCAATAACACTTTGATAAAACATAATTATACCCCATGCAACGAAGTTGCGGAGGGTATAATGTTTTTGACCCGTCCATCCGTCAGTCCGTCGTACCGTCCGTCCGTCCGTCAGTCCGTCAGTCCTGTTTCTTGTCATCGCAACTCCTCTCAAACCACACAACAGAATTTCACGAAACCTTTTCAGATAATAAGGACATACTATGTAGTTGTGCATATCGACGGGAAATTGCGATTCAATTTTTTTTCTAGGAGTTACGCCCCTTTGAACTTATTTACTTTAATGTACTACTGCAACAGTTTGTCATCGCAACTCCTCTCAAACCACACAACAGAATTTCACGAAACCTTTTCAGATAATAAGGACATACTATGTAGTTGTGCATATCGACGGGAAATTGCGATTCAATTTTTTTTCTAGGAGTTACACCCGTTTGAACTTATTTACTTTAATGTACTACTGCAACAGTTTGTCATCGCAACTCCTCTCAAACCACACAACAGAATTTCACGAAACCTTTTCAAATAATAAGGGCATACTATGTAGTTGTGCATATCGACGGGAAATTGCGATTCAATTTTTTTTCTAGGAGTTACACCTCTTTGAACTTATTTACTTTAATGTACTACTGCAACAGTTTGTCATCGCAACTCCTCTCAAACCACACAACAGAATTTCACGAAACCTTTTCAAATAATAAGGACATACTATGTAGTTGTGCATATCGACGGGAAATTGCGATTCAATTTTTTTTCTAGGAGTTACACCTCTTTGAACTTATTTACTTTAATGTACTACTGCAACAGTTTGTCATCGCAACTCCTCTCAAACCACACAACAGAATTTCATGAAACTTTGTAGATAATAAGGACATATTATGTAGATGTGCATATCAACAGGAAATTACGGTTCAATTTTTTTTCTAGGAGTTACGCCCCTTTGAACTTATTTGCTTCAATGTACTTCTGCAACAGTTTGTCATCTCAACTCCTCTGAAAACACACAACATAATTTCATGAAATTTTGTAGATAATAAGGACATACTATGTATATTGGCAGGAAATTATTATACAATTGTTTTTTCTTATACTCATTAAATTTCTCCAATGACAATGTGGGGACGTGGGGTATGTGAGCGTGCTCACTAAGGTTCTTTAATTCTAATATGATGTGCTTCTTTCGCTTTGTGAATTAACCCATGCTCTAAATCCAATAACATTTGTTTGCACATGCCTATATTGACTATACAGAATAATAAATTTTATCAAATTGACATGCATTTAATACAGTCACTACAGTATAAGTATATTTTTTTTCTTCTTCAAGCAAAAAAAAATATACTTATACAAGTTAATTATGATGTTTGAATAATTTCCCCTTAATTTTCTCAAAAATTTACTTGTATAAGTGAATTATTTTTACCATCCCACAAAAATTACCAAGTTTTGAGATGAAAAACATGCCTTTAATGATTCTTCCTAGGTTAGCTCAATTTTTTTTATTATAGTTTAATGTTTCATCTCATTAATTCAACAAAGAAACTGATTGCGCAAAGATCTTAATTATATGCGCAAGGCTTTCAAAAATTGCTCCTTGGGGGCTGGTAAATGAGCAGTGTTTTGAAGACAACAGACAAATGGGATTTTCATTGTCCATGAAATTACACCTAAATGATTAGTAAAGAGTACTAAAGACATCTGCAAAAGACAGACAATCAAAACTTCTATTAGAGCAAAGAAATCCTAAGAATTCAAGAAAAGAAGATAGGATGACTTTTTCACTTAAATAAATAAAAAAATCTGAATGTCTAAGGGACATAACTAAGACAATTTTTTTTTATACGACCCCAAAAAAATTTTGGGATCGTATAATGGTATGATGTTGTCGTCTGTGTCGTCGTCGTCCGAAGACACATTGGTTTCCGGAAATAATAACTTTAGTTTAAGTTAATAGATCTTCATGAAATTTTTTCAGAAGGTTCAATACCACAAAAGGAAGGTTGGGATTGATTTTGGGGATGATGGTCCCAACCAATTAGGAATTAGGCGCCGGAAAGGGGCCCAAAACAAGCATTTTTTAGTTTCAGGATAATAACTTGTGTAGAAGTATTTCATTTTCTCTGAAATCATACCGCAATGTTTAAAACCACAAGTAGAAGGTTTGGATTCATTTTAGGAGTTATGGGGCCAAAGTTTAGGCCAATAAAGTGCCAAAAAGAAGCAGGTTTCTAGTTTCCAAACAATCATGACAACAAGCTGGCTGTTCAAAACTCCTCCCTTTGAAAAATGACATTGCCAGTCGTTTGCTTGTTTACAAACAAAAAGGGAGGTTTATGGAAAAGCCTACACAAACGCTCTAGACTTAAACACATCGGACATAGAAATTGCCTTAATTGTCCTAATCAGAATCGAAAAAATTGATGCAAGCTATACTTTATTGTAGTTTTAACATGGGTAGGCATTATATTTGTGTGATTTTAGCCCTCACTATCGCTTGGGAAAAAATAATCAAGAATATAATGCCTACACATGTTAAAACTACAATAAAGTATAGCTTGCACCAATTATTTCTTAAACACACATAAGATAACCTACCAACTGATTTAAAAAACTGAATTATTTACACAACTTTTGAGAGTAGAAAATTCAAATATACATCATGATACATCGAAAATATGTGTTTAAAAATGGAATTTTAGTGGAATCAGTACATCCATTATGTAAGAAAATCCTTAAAATGAAAAAAAATTGCTTTAATAACAATTTTATTTATATTTTTTTCAGAAAAAGAATGGAGGAGCAATAGAAATAGAAATTATTCCACCAGTTGCTCAAAAGAAGGAAACCAAAAATACAAGTTAATGAATGTAAAACTTAGGCATCTTACAAATCTGTGATTAGTTATAATTATTGTGAATATTCAGGATTTTATAAATTAGTTTATATTTTCCAATTTTACATACTGTGGATTTATTGGTATTGATTCATTTTCATGGTCAGGGGAAAATCCCTATTCTGATGATACTTTGATGTGGTGATTTTTATAATTTGTTATGATTAATTTAAAGTTATTAAAAAGTTGTATTTTTTGTGATTATTAATTTAAAGTTATTTTAATTTGTATTTTGTTAAGAATTAAATTTTATTGTTTCTGTTATCATGGTTATAAAAAATCCACAAAAATGGGTTTTCAACAAATATAAATGAATCCACAACTGAATTTATTTATTACTTATTATTATCTGGTTACTGTGTTTAAATTACCTGTAGCATAAAAATGTTTGTTTTTCTTTTTTAAGATTGGATTCATGATCAGATGGGCACAGGACATTTGAGCGAAAAAAATATAACTTCTAGGGGACATTTGAGCGCCTGATTAATCAGCTCACCTATAATTTCGATAGCCCATCAATTTATGTTTTCCTCGATACTATTATAAAATTACAAACAACAACATATATAAAGATACGAAGTATAGAGGAATGTGCACCACAATCGAGAAAAGATAAAGAGAAAGAGCAGTTTCTAATGCAATTCTATTCTATTGTACAGGGGGTATATCTGGAGCCCATTACGTACGTTCTCTAGGTTATAAATTCCAGGCTAGAACAGACTTTTAACATTTGATTTAACCTTTTAGACTTTTAGTGCTGTATTTTAATTGAAAAGTTTTATATTGTTTTATGGTGTGCTGTCTTGAGTCTATTAGTGCTGTATTTTAATGTACATGTTTTATATTGTGTTGTATTGAGTCTAAAAACATTTTTTTAATTTATTATTATATATTATTTATTTGCTTAAAAGGGTTAAAAACTATTTCGCTAAAATGGGCTTTGACAATTTAAATTTTTGCTAAAATGGGTTAAAATTCTGGCTCTCAAATGGGTTCTACTTTGGCGCTCAAACGTCCTATTTTTTTAGCTCAAATATCCTATCAATGCGCTCAAATGTCCTCCGCCGGATCAGATACTGCTGAGTGTGATTACTTGGTATGAACCTGATACACAAATGTCTGTTTATGATATGTTAGTTTAATTATTGAACCGTTGTCCACCTCTTATAACTATCAGATGATCCTTTCTGAGTAATGAAATGTATCAAAGAGACAACAACCCTACCAAAGAGCAAATAAACAACTAAAGAACATCAATTTGTCTTATATCTTATGAGATCTTCCTTGAAGTGATGATGTTTATTTTGATTTTTTTTATAAATCTATGCTGTATAAGTTGAAATTGCCAAAATTTCTTTGAAATGTGTGCTTTACTTCTATACTGCTCAATATAACATTGTATTTAGATATTGTTTATTATACTCCCTGCACTCATAGCACATTCATTATTGTTTTTGTGCATGTATGAATGAAATTCTGCTTTTTGCCCTATTGAAAATTTCGATCCTTTCAGGTACAACCTTGTCATGGTTCATTATCTATTTGAAACTTAGCACTTAGAACCCAATTTTCATATATTTATATATGTATAATGTACTTGCATTCAAGATCAAATTCCAGAAAAATGTCCAAATATATATTTATTAACTTCTTCAACTTTTCAATTCAAATTACAGGCCATTTTAGAGTTGAACCCTTTTGAGTAGTCATTGATTGCATTAAACAAACTAATTCTCTTTTTTCTGTCGATATAAAGTATATGTCTATTTGTAAGGAGATGTATAAGAGGGGACAACTGTTTAAATAGTGAGCACATTGTGATTACTTTGTATAATTTTATTGCACATGATTGTTTTGATCTTTAGATCTTAAGTGCCGGTGATTAGATTGTTATTTATATTGTATTACTTTATTTAAGAGTTTGTTTTGGGTTTTTCCAGTTGATTTTGAATATGATTTGTTGATTTATTGTATGCACAAAATGTACTAACCTTTTCATGTAGTTTGGATATGGATCAATGTTTTGAACATATTATCATATTAATTCTAAGTACATGTATATGATAAACTTAATTTAGTCCAAGATTTTCTTACAAGGACCTGAAAACAATCAGTTTTTTTATCTGTTCTTGAAATAATTACATCAGCATATTAAATGGCAGCCTTAAAATTATAACGTTGTGTATTATTCTGACAAAACCAGAGGATCTCCAAATTAAAGGTCTTTGAATGTAGAACATAGAGTTTTCAGATCATTGTAAGCAAAGTTTGGACATATGATCTGTATTTTAATCAGATAGATTCTTGCAAGTTTTACAATTAGAACAATAACGAGAATATATGTAAAACTTAGCTCTTTTCTTATAAAAATACACTGAAATCAATCAGAAAGTTTAAAATGTATACAAGTTAAAGGTCTAAGACCAGTTATTCATATGATATTTTTATTCTTTGGTAGTTCAAAATTGTTTTCTTAATCTAGGAACTTTATAATTGTCTGATTTCTTTCTTATTGATATATAAGAGCTTATATTTATGTTATATAGTTTTTGCTTTGATAGGATAATCAGGGTTTTGATATATTTTATATATTATGCAATAAGATACATATAACTTTTTATTCTTATAACTGTTTCCCCAGATCTGTGTGTACTTTTATATGTGCTTTTAAACGGTAGACTTTACAGATGTTTTGGAAAAAGTTAATTTTATCTTGAAAACAAATTTCAAAATAGTTTCAAAACAAATTTAAAGTATTATTCATTAGATTGATACTGTTGTTATCTGGTATTCCAAATGTAAAGTTATTTATACATGTACTACCATTTAAATTTTAGGTATTATTATTTTGGTAAATTGTTTGTTTTTGTTTGTTATCATATATACAGCTTTCATAGATATATTGTGTGACATATTTAGATTTCTTAAAAACAAGATATATCTTACCAGTTACTGTTGTTAGAAGCAAGGATTTTTGACAACATTTTTTACGCATTTTCATAGTTGAAGCAGTCATCAGAAACCCATCAATGTCAAATGTTTCAGGGTATAGTATAGACAAATTTTGATATAATGCAGGTGCTTTTATTTATCTATCAACATCAAATGTTCTATGGTTGAACCATTTGTTACCATATTATGATCTAACTCAGGAACAGTTTGTTGGATGTCTATGAAATTTTGACAGATGCTTTGGTACGTTGTAATTTACTTTTAAACAAGTTTCAATAATGTTGTTTAAGAGTAATGGGTTTTATCTTTGTAAAAATTAGATTCAAATTTTCAGAAGTGTTTACAAATGTTCTTGCAACTGAACTGATCCTTTTAATTTGAAGTTTAGCTAGATATTTACACACACCGTTGAAACAGCTTATGTTGCTATTTGGGACTTTTAAAAACATTGATTAACTAAAGTTTAACTTGAATGATTTTGCTTTCTATTTCTATTTTCAACTGCTGCTCATCAAGTTAAAAGAACTAACCAGTTAAAGAAAAATGAACACACAAGTTTAATTTTCTTATCTTTAAGATGACTTTAGTTTTAAATATTCAAAGTTGGTTGGGTAAAACTAACATAAAACTGATTCAGATCTGAACTTAAATCAATGTAGAAATTTATGAAACTCCCATTTAGAATATTCTTTTGTTTTGTTGAATTTATGAAGTTATCTTGTATTTTAAGTTGCAAGACCATTAGAATGTTATCTCATATGCAGAATTCAGAGGTATATCATATACATCAGATTTCACAGAATATATTTATTAGTTGAATTTTAATAAATACAATTTATGTATAAGAATAGTTTTTATTTATAAAAATAACAGATTATACTAGAGAAATAGTAATTCATTTATTCTGATCTGATCAAGTTCTACACATTTCTATTTTAGGGCCATCTGAGGCCCACCTCTGGATGAGAGACTTTCTCACTGCATTATAGACCCATTGGTGGCCTTCGGCTGTTATCTACTCTTTGGTCGGGTTGTTGTTTCTTTGACATTGTCCATTTCTTTTTTTTCTAACTTTATCTTATTTATTTATATGTCACATCAATTTAAAGATTTTTATAGCAAGTCTTTCTATACATATCCTTGGTCACATTTTGGTTGGGACCTGCTGTTTATCATATTCATGGCACCAAAAAAAAATATTTTCATTGATTTCTATTCACTTTTACTAAAGTTAGAGTGCAATAAAACTAACAGTATTCGGACGACGTGATAGCAATATACGACGAAAAATTAAAATTTTTGCGGTCGTATAAAAATCAAGGTTAGCAATTCAGGCTCTTGAGAACCTCTGGTTTATAGATGAGACTGTTGGTTTTCTTGTTCGAATGGTTTCACACTAGTAATTTTTGGGGCCCTTTATCGTTTATAGCTTGCTGTTTGGTGTGAGCCAAAAATTCATGTTGAAGGTAGTAATTTGACCTATATGGATGGACAGTTGACGGATTTGCACTCATAACCACATCTTCTATATAAATCTGTAATTTGGTACATGTATATAATTTTAAATCTTCAAATCTTTATGCACATGAAAAACAAATGTTGCTAAATTCTGTCTTTTGGTGTCTTGATCAGTTTTCTGAAAATCGATATTTTTTCTTTGGTGGTCCTTGAGGAAAATTTGTTGGTCCTCAATATATACCAAAATTGTGTTGGTCCTAAATTTAGTGGTTAAGACCTTTAAACTGCTACATTTCGAGAACTACTGTATACTAGTGAAGAGTTGTCTCATTGCCAATTATACTATATCTTATTTTTACATATGTGTTCAAAGTTTCAAGATCATTAGAGCATATGTGTAAAGTAAACTTTCTTAAACAATACTAGAAAACCTGTAACAGGACAGACATACACACATACTATGTACCGTCAGATATATTGAGGCACAAACCAAAAGCCATAAAGCTAACTTACAATTCAAGACAGCATAAAAATATGTAGGTAGTTAAAAACCACTGTCAAAGAAGCATTCATGGATTTGAAAGAGAATCCTTATAAAGACAGAAAAAACTTACAAACAGGACATTAATCCTGAATGCATTAGAACAATTAGTAATTAAATTGGACCAGGGCCAATTATCATACATTACAAGTCAACACAGATGATTAATGAATTGAATGTACAGTTTATTTTCAAACATATCAAGCAAAAAGTGAAATAAGGAATGCATATAATGTTCAGACATTCAACCTACATTCCCTACAAAGAGTTTACAAAGCTAGACAAATTAATGGAGTGATCTCCCCTTACATAATACTGATACAGAAATATCTCTATATAGGTGTTACAAATTACATGTTAAGGATGTACTTAGGTGAAATTAAATAAATTTAGAATTTAAAATTGATACTACTATAAGTTAGAAGAGCATTAATTAAGGAACAAAATATGAGCAAAAAATATTGATATCTTATTGATCTCCTTTTCAAGATATTTAAATTTTGAAAAACGTTGACTTTTATCTTATATTTGCATTGGTGTATTATTTAGGTTTCAATTAAAAAGAAATAAAATCAAGAATCTGCTTAAATTTTGAGCTATTGGAGTCTTATATGAACAGAAAAATGGGTGTTTCTGTATCGTAGGAAAAAAACAAGGAGTCTGAACATCTAACAAAACTTTCTAAACCTCACCTTAAGTACATCCTTAATAATATTTTATTAAAGATTCAATCATAGCAATTTAAGTGTTAAAGATTCTAGCAATGGCTGCTCTAAAGATATTATGATGAAACTTGCAGCTCTAAGTATTAGGAAATACTTAAATTAATAAGAGTACAATTTCTTTCATAGTTTTCATGGTTAGTCAAAAACACAAATTTTAATACCAAAAAAATGCATATTTTCCATTGCTTTATTATATATAATCTAAGTCTGAAACAAAGAATTCAAAAGCAATAATTTTTAACAAACAACGAAAATCTAAATCAACAAATAAAAGTTCTTCCAAAACACAATGTAGGCTAATTAATAGCCATTGTTTAATTTACTGTAGGGTGATTTTTACACTAGATTTATTAAGTTTCAGAAATAAAATATCTGAAGTAAGTTTAAGCAGATACATTGCAAATTTAAGTACAATTATAGCAGAAAAAAATCTTACTTCAAACATTCCTTATTCTGATGAGTTTACAAATGTCTTTCGGAAATAATAAGAAAAATTAATGACAATATAATTATCCAAAAATGTATTTAATGAGACTATAAATTTATCATGCTAATTATCAATTAGAATCTATTGTTCAAGTTATGCTCTTTCCTAAGGGATACTTATCTATGTGCATGTGTTCCTAATTCTAAAAAAAATCAACTCAAATTTAAAAGACAAATGAAGACCAAGAATAAATGATTTGTAAATATAATTGATGATTTTATTGCCAAACTATTTTATTTAAGCAAATTCAGAAAAAATAAAAAACAATTCTCCCAATCCTTAAAATTTTCACATTGAATTCTTTTAACTGCTTATCCTATAAATGATTTTCTACTATTAGGCGATCCGACTATAAGTCGGATGCCCTTTTCAGCTCCAAATTCTGAGGATTTAGTCTTATACTTTATGTAGGTTTGGCAATCACTGACGTAGTTTTGACCAGGAAATTCACTCCTGACCACTTTTCTCGAGCTTGGATTTTTCCTCTGGTCGCTGGATCTCGCTTATAAGTCGGTACCCCTCTCTGGATTCTGAATTTTACTCCCAAACTTCCGACTTATAAGCGAGTACCTAAGGTAGTAAGCTTTTAGTGGAGATTGCTAAAGAAGTACTTTTTTGCTGCTTTTTACAACAGTGGCACATAAAACACATGTACTGGAAAATTAAATATTACATACAAAATATCAGTAATCTCAAATACATACTCATTTTAAAGCAAGAAATATGTCATAAAAAGTAACTAATAAGTAACATTATTTGTAGTTTATTTAAACCCTGAATATTTATGCAAAATAAATTAAAAATACTGATCTTGTTATTCAATTAACACATAAATTATTCTGACTTCACTTTTAACAAGAATATGGAAAATTTACTTAAAATCTAATTTTAACCAGCATTGAATTTCATCTAGTTAAGTTAAAATACAATCTAAAAATTTGTGATGAAGGCTATCCAAAATCAAATTGCTGAAGTGGCAAAAGTACAAAAGTTGCAAGTGAAATGGTCGACAACAAAGGGACAGAACTACATGAAGGTTAATATATTTTTTTCTAATTTTTTTATATCTGAGATATGTTTAATAAGAAACATTCTTTAGTACAGCTAGGAAAATATATCTTAGCATCAATAATAGAAGTTGTCCTTCTTCATTGTCAGCAATAATTATGATTCGTACAATTTTTGTTATGATTTTCCTTTATTTCTAACGCAATATACATACAACTACATTAAAGAAAGACTATATTTGGGAAGTTCATCTATATATGAGCATGTAATTGGTTTGAAAAGGAACAAAAGTTCAATTACAGCAAACGTCTAAAAAAAACTATATTTTTTATCATTATATTACTGTAACTATTGATTTACATAATGTTAATCAATGTTCTTTTTCTTAGTTGCTGTACAGTTTCAACGTAGGTGAGCTTCCCAAAATATTCATCATAGCACTTAATTGATCCTTTCTCTGTAACTATTTGGAAGAAAGATTTTCGCCATGAGGTATATACTTTTAACTTGTAAAGCTTTCACTAACTTAGCAAATAATGGGCAGACAATCTGTTAGTTAAGCCATGGTTACCTCCCTTCCAAATAGTTGCCATGACTAGATCAGACCTTGGCATTAATTACACACCCCATCAGTATCTAGGAAAACCAAACAAGAAAAGATTTCATTTAACTAAAACTAGTTCCTTCTGGTGGTTGAGAGAATTTAAAATTTTCTTTAAGTGTCATTTGTTTTCTGATATCCATTAAAATCTGTTTAATTGAGCATTCGTGTGTCCAGTTTCTTAATGCATCTACCTTCCTGGAATCAACCTGAATATAAAAAGAAAATAAACTGAGGTATTTACTGAAAGACTTCATTCAGCAACACCAGAACATTTTTTATCTTTTGCTTTAAAATGATAAAATATGTGCTCAGTTGATACATATACAACAATTTACGATTGTCATGCAATTTGCAAGTTTTGATCATGATTGAGTCCAAAGAGATTCCGTGAGTCCAGGATTTGCTGTAGTCAGAACCCTGCTTTACCAACATAATCAGTATTATTTTATGGTATTTTTTTTTTTTAAATGATAAAAAAAATGATAAAACCTCATTTCTTTTCTGGTAAGGGCTGTTCCATAAAATACTATGTCCCCCCCAGGGAAGGCAATTTTTTTAAATATTATGTGGGTGGTTGTATTTGAAATACCAAAATGCAAAGGGAGTGCTGTTCTTATTAAATTTTATTTCTGTGGGTGGTGGGGGTTAAAAAAAAGTGCCGTCCCTGGGGGGGACATAGTATTTTCTGGAACAGCCCTAAGGCCTAAACTAAAATATTGTTTGTTTGCCCTTTTCCGACCCTATTTTTTGAAACAGGGTAGGTAGGTAGGTAAAATATTTTATTTTTCTTTCACAAAAAATAACTTGGCTCGGTTCATTTTTTCATGGGTAGGCAGGTGGGTTTAATATTTTATTTTATAGATATAAAATCTGAATGATATCATATTTGTCTGTATTGCTTTTGTTTAAGTATGATTTTACTGATCTTTACTATTATTAAAGTTTCTGTGATTAGTATAATAGTCCCAGGAAGTTATGAAAAAAAAATATCATGTAGAATGTGAAGTTAATTCATATGCACTACTATTTTGTTTTCAAATATCAAAATATAGAGCTGTGCGGCATATTTTCAATTGTTTATATCCCTGGAACATGAGTTTAAACTTGCACTAATATTCTGTACTACGTACATGTACCTTGTACGCTTAACTTGACCTAAAGGTTCATTAAGATCATAAGTCTCCCTAGCATGGTTTGTGAAACAGCTGTAAAATGTGCAATCTATAGCATGTTTTATTCTGACATTCTACCAATTTTATCAAAATTTGTACTTAAATTATCAGAGATTATATCTGTGAAATAAAAAAAATATTTGACCATCATCGTAATGCAACCAGTTAAACATGTTAAAAGAGCTAAAACTAAGCATTTGTCTTATTTTACTTACAACCCTAGAGACAGTGTTTAAATTTTCGTGTGTGCCAGTGTTATCAATAAAAATTTAAAAGACTTCAAACTCAATTCTCACGTATTTTACATCGCATTTATAAATGGTCTGTAAGGAAAACTTAAAATTTTACTGCCAATTATTCTCCAATTTACAGGACTTCGGTTCATGTCAGATATAAATAAAATGTCAAAGCTTGTCGAAGTCAGCAGGAACATTAGTCTGAGATTACTCCGACGTCCAACGGCTGTTTTACCAGACAAACTGGGGCCGTGGGCTTGTCTTGCAAAACAGCCATTGGATGTCAGAGTAATCTCGGACTACGTTAACATAATCATCCTGATCTAGGGAGTAGGGATCATCAAAGGCAAAGGCCATCCCTACATAGTATACAACGTCCATTAACAAAATATTTTGTACACACGTTGATAATTTTGTATTTGACGAACTTTTTTGAATGAACCCTGCTCTTCAAGTATAAAGACACAGGGCAACGTTCGTCATATCATAATTCAAAACTTTCAACATCGATTCAAATCAAATGCTTCGAATCTCTAAATTGCAGGTGCTCATGCGAAACGCTCATGTGATAACAAACGGACTTGATATAACGGGGAAGATAAAACCCAAAGATTCTGGTAAAATAGTTTTGACCGGGAAATACAAATATAAGATTTTCGGTGGGGATGAAAAAAAAAAAAAAAAAATATTGCTGGTAAATACAAATAAAAGATTTTCAGTCGGAACTAATTTATAGGGTCAATCGGTAAAGGGCAAACAAACAATATTTTAATTTAGGCCTAAACATTACTGGGGGAAGTTATCGTTATTGAAATTGGTCCAATTTTATTGGGTTACTGTTTTCATTGGTTTTGAGTTGTTTTTAACTTGTTTTTTATGATATTCAGTATGATTTCAATGATGTTTATCCTATACCTTTTATTTTATGATATTCAGTATGATTTCAATGATGTTTATCCTATACATTTTATTTTATGATATTCAGTATGCTTTCAATAATGTTTATCCTATACCTTTTATTTTATGATATTCAGTATGCTTTCAATGATGTTTATCCTATTCTTTTTATTTTATGATATTCAGTATGATTTCAATGATGTTTATCCTATACATTTTATTTTATGATATTCAGTATGATTTCAATGATGTTTATCCTATACATTTTATTTTATGATATTCAGTATGATTTCAATGATGTTTATCCTATACATTTTATTTTATGATATTCAGTATGATTTCAATGATGTTTATCCTATACCTTTTATTTTATGATATTCAGTATGATTTCAATGATGTTTATCCTATACCTTTTATTTTATGATATTCAGTATGATTTCAATGATGTTTATCCTATACATTTTATTTTATGATATTCAGTATGCTTTCAATGATGTTTATCCTATACCTTTTATTTTATGATATTCAGTATGATTTCAATGATGTTTATCCTATACATTTTATTTTATGATATTCAGTATGATTTCAATGATGTTTATCCTATACATTTTATTTTATGATATTCAGTATGATTTCAATGATGTTTATCCTATACATTTTATTTTATGATATTCAGTATGATTTCAATGATGTTTATCCTATACATTTTATTTTATGATATTCAGTATGATTTCAATGATGTTTATCCTATACCTTTTATTTAATGTGAATTCTACTTTACAGATACAAATATGTCATATGAATTGTGAGTTTTTTTTTTCTATAGGTACATTTTTTGTACAAAATTCATATTCCTTGTTTCACTGATTAATAAACTTACCAAACCTGTCTGAGGGCCAGAATCAAGTACACACGTCATTTTTAACTTGGATACAAATCTAGCTATTGGAGGTTTGTCTGGATAGTATTCACCACAGGTTAGTTTTAATGTATAGATTTTACTTTCAAAAGGTGTCTGAAAAATATAAAATACATATCAAATAACAGTGTAATACAAGTAATATAAAGATACCAAGTTCACTGAATAGAACAAATGATGTCTAATCAGTGGTACTCATAACTAAACAAGAATGCATGGTTTGTCATGCTAAGCATATATAACCCTGATAAGCAATTCAAAATATTGGAATTTCGTAGTTGCCCGACGGATCTGGAAAGCATAAACTCTTCATAACTTATGACCTTCTGTTAAGAAGTCCCTCAGAAAAGTGTGACAAAAATATTTGTTTTTATTCAACCAATAGGAAACAGGAAGTAAGTTGCTGATCAATTCAAAATTCACATGTTACAACATCATATGTAGTAATCATTGTCAAGCTGCACACTATTTCTGAAGGCATTCCTGAGAATGGTGTGGCTGATATATTTTTGTTGAATGAACAAGGTCATTGCAATATAAGTAATATAATATTTGAAAACTGAAAAATGTGAAATGTTGAGTTGTAATAAAACTAAAGAATTATCAAGAATGGACCCTACATTAGAAAACTCTTTTTTTTAAATTGAAAATTTCTGTTTCAACATTTCAGTAATGTTTCTGTGCAAAATACCCACTACAGTCCTCATTCAAATGTATTGTTCTGGCATTATTTAAAGATACATTTTCATTGTGAAACATCAGTTAATACACATGTAATTATACTAAAACTATGATTTCAACTCACTAATAATTGACATTTTCAGATGTGTATGCCTGTATTACTTTTTTAACTGGTATATTTATATGTAGTATTACAGATAATGCAGACTTGTACTAGATGAATGTCTGCAGGAGTTACTTAAATTGGGCAGGTGTTGAGTGTTGACAATGAACATTTCCTAAAAGGTATAAACACATGCCAGTAGTTTTTCCTATCTTACCCTTGGTGGTCCTATAATTGTTCCTGTCCAGTGTGTTAATGTATTATCATCATCATTTTCTAAACCCCAGCTTATTGTGCCGTCACTAACACCCTTCTGTCCAGTCTCCAACTCATCTAATAATTTAAAATTTCTTGGTACTTTCACTGCAACATAAAACATAAAAATTAAGTTTATGGAGGACTGACATACATGTACATGTATATACATGTATAACAAAGTTGTGAAAATGTGTTAAAGAGGGACGAAAGATACCAAAGGGACAGTCAAACTCATAAATCTAAAACAAACGCCATGGATAAAAATGAAAAAGACAAACAAACAACAGCACACACGACACAACATAGAAAACTAAAGAATAAACAACACGAACCCCATCAACTGTAACTGTGACTGTTTAGTGATTTATGGTGGAAACGCAGACTTTGTCTATGAATATACAACTATGCAGGTTCTTATCTAGGATATTTGGAGAGGGAGATGTGACTCTTCATGCAGAGAAATTGGAGAAGTTGTCAATTTTTAGAGAAGTGGATTAAAATAATGTAATCAGTTGCTTAGTATTGTCATCTTTACACCTGGGGACTCAACTATGTATTTCATGATTATATATATTTATATATATTATTGTATATATACCCTTTTAGACTTGTTATTTTAATATACAGATTATTCAATAAACACATATATGTTAACATCTACATCATTTGATTCTAGTTGATAAATGTCTCATTGGCAATCGCAAAGATATTTCACAGTTACTCATGCAAACTCCATTCAGAGTGATGTTATATAATTAGACTGAATTCAGAATTGCATGTACTGTAAATTCTGAAATTAATGCGACGTTTTTATTATTGAGAAAAATGTGACAGAGTTGTAAAGGCAATATTATTTAAACATGTTAAACAGGATTTTTTTCAAAATCGTAAAAATTAAAATTGCATTTAAGTCTAAACTGACAAAATCGCAATAATAAATACACACAATAATTTCTGAATTTACAGTACTTTGTTAATGATTATAGTCTTACTTAAAAGTTTGTAAAGCTAACAATAAATGTCAAACAAGGAAGAGTTTCAGTTCTGCTTTAATAAATACATTGTATCAGTGATGTTTTCCATTGATGGTACATTTTGTACTAGCCGTGGGTCTACATTGTTACCAGCAAAGTATGAAGTAATGGTACTAACTGTACACAGGGTATTAACAATTAGTCAATATTAAAATCTCATTAGACAAGATAATGATTATATGAAGTATCTTCCACTAATATGTATTGATTTGATTGTCTAGGTAATATTTTGAATGGTTGTCAATAAAAAAAATAAAGTCTAAAAATATTTTGTCATTAATTTGTGATGGAAATTCAGACTCACCCTTTTGACAAAAAATTGAATTAGTGTTTGCCCCCAGCATGCTATATTTTCTACCATGGTTCTATCTTGGATTTTATAACAGATTGTATAGAGCCTGGGGCCATGGTACGTTATTGTTTTTGGAAAACCAGTGCTGCTATGATAATTTCAATGGTGCTTTTTTAAATTCTAGGGAGAACAAAGAAACTGATGGATTTATTTTATTCCTTGTGGCAAACATATTTATAGTAGACCCTAGTTTTGAGTCAAGAGCCTAACATTTTTTATCAATATTTCTTCAAAATCTTTTCACCACTGAACATGGATCAGTATAGTTTTAATCCATCATACATTTTCATTGAACTTTAACACATTTTTGTTTAAAGGCAGCTGATCATGAAGCCCGCCTCAGAGTAGAGGATTTTCTCACTGTGTTGAAGACCCTTGAATTGGTGGCCTTCTGCTATTTGGCCTGGTTGTTGTCTCTTAGACACATTCCCTGTTTTCATTCTCAATTTCATAATACATACATTTGTTTTGTAAATGAAATCAAGATTATAATCATAGTATTTTTTCTTCCTACATTAGCTAGTATACATTGTGTACATGTGGGATATCAAATGGATTACCTGTTGTAAATTAATAACATGCTTAATGTTTGATTGAAGAAAAGCTATTTCCAAGGTTGGGCGGTAAATACCACGCCTGGTATTTACCGGAATTTACCGCCCCGAATAATACTCCCCAAGTGGTCAATACTGGCAAATATTGGTTGATTCAAATTTTCATGGTTGTTTTTACTATTTTTTCATAACACCCCTTTTCTTGAATGATATTATTCCTAACATAGTTTATCTTTTTGAATAAAATGTAGCTACTGTGAATTTAAACATTTTGAAGGCTATACAGTTGCCATACTCATAGTATAATTGTTTACATGTCATGCACTTCATTTCAACTTTGATGGATAGTTTTCTCAATGTCAATCATACCACATCTCCTTGTTTTATGTGTAACATGCATAAGATAATGAATAATTCAATCATGAAAAAAGTTGTTTTTTAAATAATTCATTTGTTTGTCATAGATTGTGTATGTGATTAAATATCCATGTCTTAATCGTAAGCTACAGCTACTTCTTTTTGTCCTAGAGGTTTCTGGTGCCTCAAAAAAAATATGATACATATTTATCATGTTTATTTAACGGTACTTTTATCAATAAATTCAAAAGTTTCTACCAAAAACATTATTTCTGAAAATTGTACAGGAATCAACTGCCATGTCTGTTGCAAAAGAAACACTATTCAAAACTTAATATAAGCAGTAACAGTAACTAAGATCTTTACAATGACTAGTCTTTGGCAAACTAAAAAAAAACAATAATTGGGTAAAAGGGAGCAAATTGATGTCATAAATGTACTTTTACAGTTCATGTAATTTAGTTCATGCAATATTCTGTAGGTGTGACTTCATGATCACCATATCTGATTGATATTGAGAATTTGACAGATGTGTTCCAAATTAGGGAACCCCTTGTTTTGACTAAACAGGCACAAGACAAATAATATCCATGTACAGTAACATTATGGATATGAAGTAATTAGGTAATGCAATTTATGATATCAACTGTTGTACAAATGTATATCGAAACAGGCGATTCTACTGTGAGGAAAGGTAGTGGGTTGTCATCCAACATTCCTGACAAAAAATCATTTATTCTCGAGTCCTGATAAGGTTTTATTCTGAAATCCTTCAAAAATAAAAGCCATATCCCATTATTCACACTAAAATATCTTAATCATGACAAAGGTCTGTTTGTCCCTCTACTGTATTAAAAATGTAAATTATGAGCATAAATATTGTTGAAAAAAGATTTGAATGTGGTCCAAAACATGATTTGGAAGAAATTAAATGAGTTGGTAGCACAGCATCATTTTGCTGTGTGTATCTGGTTATACTCTAGTAAAAACAAGATCATGAATCACTAACAAGGCTAAAACAGGAAATTCTTAGTGTAAACTATGTAACCACTGCATCTTTTATTGAGTTAAAAGGGTATTTAAACGAAGTCTATCCCTTTTATCATTAGAATAACATTTAAAATGTGTCCTTAAATCAAAATTTGGTTAAATTCTTTATGAAAGAAATACCATGATGTTGTGAAAATGGGAGACACCAAACCGGCGTGAAATTCCAAAGTGTTTAACGAACAAGATTTACATAGAGGGCTCTCGTTCAAGATGTCAAGTATTAGGATGTGTGTTATAGAAGTCATTTGACATGTTTTTTTAAAACAAATTTCTGCAAAACTGTTAGAAAAATAGATATTTTGATCTCGACCTGTATCTGTGGAACCCGCCATGATGGTTGCTATATGTAATATCAGAACCGAGTTAGGAATGGGGCGAATCCGGATGAGTGCTATTCGTCACAGGTGTAAAATATTATTTGTGTTTGGGAGAAATTTATTTGTGTTTGGGAGAAAAGTCGACAAAACCTGCATGCACTAGAATTTTTTTTTAAATGTCACAGCCTAAACCACAGGCACTTGTCTCAGAATTTTTTTTCTCATATACCTAATATAACAGGTATATAAGGGGGGGATTCTGCAGGGGTGGATGCAGGAATTTTCGAAAGGGGGGGGTGCTAACCCAGGGCACCCAGGGCAAAGGGGGGGGTGCAAAACATATGTCCCGATTCAAATGCATTGATCGGCAAAAATAAAGGGGGGGTGCGCACCCCCGGAACCCCCCCCCCCCCCTGGATCCGCCACTGTTCTGATACGAGTGCCTGTGGCCTAAACCGATAATTTGCCCCTCCCCCCAATGAATGAATTACATTATCAAAAATTGAAATTGTACAAAAAAAGTTTGGTTACTATATCGACCCCTAGACAGTTTTATACTTTGTAAAAACCGTATTGGACATATTGATTTATAGTGAAGAGATTTTCCTAATCGATTGTTCCGTCTTCTTTAAGAGTATTTTATTGTCCTTTGTTGCAAACCTGGATTCCCAATGCTTTCTATCGTTTAATAAATTACACGTGTAAAATGTTCTTTCCGGTAATGAATGACAAATCGACGTGTATAGCCTACATAATAAAATTCTAAAACAAATACAAAATACAAATATTTTACAAATATTTTATTGGCACAAACACAATTACAATAATTGGCAAAGGCCCATATTACAGTGCATTACAACAATGAATACAGCATACAGTTACTAGTATTTAAATATGTTATAATTAAGAAACTAAAATCTCGTTTCTATACATCAGACATTTATATATATAAGAACTAGTCACTTTCAGGACTTTTAAAGAATTACTATTAATACAACTATTAATATTTAGCTGATTTTCACTACAACATGTAGGAAGTATATTTAATATCTTATTTTTAAAGTTAAATCTATAGTTTGAATTTTTTTTACATTTCAGTAAAAAGTGATTTTCATCTTCTACCTCACCTGATTTACATACATTACAAACTCGTTCGTCAGTGGCTAAACCTAAACATCGCCCCTTTCAATAGCAAGATTGTGTGCACTCAATCTAATTTTACACAGAGATGACCTTTCTAATCTATTACTTAGAACATCAACATAAGAACTACGCTGCTTTGAATTATGAAATTGTTGATAAAATTTTAGTTTTGATGAATCATGAATTTTTGATGATTGATCCTGTGTGCACTGATCAATCACTCGTTGTTTAATACTTGGTAGATATTGTTTAATAGAAAAGTTTCCCCCAGCTAGGTTTGAAAATCCTAGATTGTTAAAAATAGAATAAAGTTTCTTTGTCCAGGGGTTATTTTTTTCAGTGCCAGAAAAACTTTGGATATAAGTGTGTCTTTGTCCAGGGGTTAAAACATGAAAATATATTTATAAAACAAACTTTTAATAAAATAAGAAAAATTAAGATGATATACGTTTCAAAATACTACTGTCAAAAATAAATAATCACGTTAAATACAATTAAATGGAAAGAATGTGTTTATATTAAACTCAATTTAGTTTAAGCAGAGACATATAATACAATTGATGTACTATATGTCTCTGGTCTAAGGTACATGATTTTTTGGGGCTTTAAAACACTGTGGAGCTATATCGGTAACTGCAAGCCAAGTACTCTCAGATATGTACTTAGTGTCCGGATTTTTTGTTGTTATTGACGAGGGATGGATAAATACCCTGCCACTATTTTTCTTTAATTTTGTATCTCAACTTTAACGTACAAAAATATGCAAAAAACTGAAATATAATCAGTGGGTTAAATTGTACGCTATAGTTATAATTAATCTATTCTGTCGTTTAATCGTGAAATATCACTGTTTCGCTTAGGGTTTAGTTCTTTTTTTAGGTGCCGATATGTTTTGCCGGCAGTCTTCAGGTGCGAAAAGATCGACTTATCAATTGTACCAAACAGTCATTATAGTTGTAATGGTCTTCTAATAATACCAGAGAGATATATACACATATTTCTGGTTTGGATGATAAGTTGGAAGCGTTTGATTTTCAAACGTGTCGCCGGATTGTCAATTTCATAGAAATACAATTTATTGAAAGAGAACATATTTACTTTGTCCCCCATTTTTTTTTATTTTTTAAGACACAGAGCCAATATCGGTAAGTTAATCATTTATTGACATCAAATCATGTCTTCCTTTGTTAGTTTTTCAAATGTACATTTGTTATGTATATGTATGGTCGTATTTGTTTTTATAAGTAAGTTGTGCTTAATTGTTCTTAAACGAATATAATTTCAGCGGCATGGGGTGATGTACATGTCCCTCATGTACGTAATGCATTGCACTGTTGAAGTACTATAGGAGAGAACACAAATGTTAGTCTTCGTTAATTCATGCTTCATACTGGAGTTTCACTCTGAAAGAAGCTACCTGGCGAGATCCGTTCGCAGACGAACATGAACCAGTTTAAAAGTATTATCAAAAACTGGAAAGACAACTCGATCATGCGCATGGGGCTCCAGCAGATCTTGATGATTTGATATTTTTTGGAGTATTCTATGCAGCTTGAAGAAATAGATGTGCATGTGCTTATAAAGTAGTTCAGTGCTTTGTTAGTTTGTGCAGATGTTTTTATAGGAACATTTTGCTATTGCATATCTTATGTATGTCTAATGTGTATGTTTTATGTGTCTTTATTGTCGGCAAAAAGCTCTATGTACAGTGCTTATCCCACGTTTGTATGGTTCTTGTTAGCCCGCAACTTAGAATACAAAGTCCTATTCTATTTCTTAAAATTTCCTGTACCTAGTCAGGAATTTGGCAGTTGTTGTTATCAAATAGTCCGTTTCTATGTGCAATGTATGCTGGCCTTTGTTTTTTGTAGCAGTTCAGTGTTTCTGTTATTCCATTGTTTTCCTCTTATATTTGATGTCACAGTTTTGGTTTGTGGACCAGATTTGTTTTAGATATTAAATAGATGTGTGGCTATTATACAGCAGTAAACTACTATTGTCTTTATCTATTATTTTCTTACACTAAATGCAAAAGCCCTTTTATTTGATGTTATTCTTATTGTATACTTATTGTGGTTAAAAAGTTTAAACCGGGAAACAACTACTTTTACAAGTTTCATACAGGAAAACAACTACTTTCATAAAAATACCGATGTCAACAAAAGAAACGATACACACGTTTGTAATCCTAGATATCATAACATATAATAGGTAAGGAAATCTGTTAAATTATCCAATAGAAAACATTCATTATCAAGGCAAATACATATGACTAAAATAATCTGACCAAATTGGAAAGTTAGAATCTACCGAGTTTTTAAACACCGACGGGCCAAAGTTATTTTGCGGAAAATGATGCCAAAAGTCGGCACTTCATTTCAAAGATGAGATTTAAGTATTCAATACCTGCGAAGTGATTCAATATTTAAAATTTAAAGTTTTAAGTTTTAATATCGATTTTTATAATTTTTGGGGTAAAAATACGATTTTTGAAATAACAACCAAAAAAAATCGCGTTTTTGCCTTAAATCAATGGTTTTGAGAAGAAAATAACACTGTAAAAGTTAGAACATTTGGTGAATTATTTGCTTTGGTACACTGTATCCAATTTTATTATTTTAAGATTTGAATGCTTCTTTTTGTAACTTCATTGGGATGTAAAAGCGTTGACCGAAGATCATTTTAAAAATGTTAGCACGGGCACCACTTTTACAACCGCTAATGTAGTTACAAAAAGAAGCATTTAATACTTATAATTACTTTTTTTTTTAGCTAGGATCACGAAAACACGATTTTTACCAAGTTTTTTTTATTTACATGTGCACTTTATTGTGGGACCTCGTGTCATCATGAATGATAAATTTTATTGTGTAATGAAGTTGATTAAGGAATAATGTGAGATTGCAGTCAGCCAATCAGAATAGTGTATTATAATGAAACATACATCTAATCTAATTACATTATATGCAAAATGCATTGCCTTGTAATTATTTCTTTTGTTGCCTTGTACATGTATATATTAAAGTTTTATTCCAGAAATCAACTTCTTTTTATAAGGATAAACAGTCTCTGGATAAACAATTATATGTTTTCTTGAAATCGGTTGTTTACGTTGTTTATTCTTGTATACATTCTAACCAAATCTAGCAGCTGCAAAATCATCTTAAACTTGTTCACACTTATGTAACACCACACGGTAGAAAAAAGTTTATAAAAAAGTAGGGTTTTGCGTTATTTTCCATCATTTAAATACCATCTGATTTCTGAAGTTTAAAGAGGGCCCTCATGGGGTTTTTGATTATGTGATTACTTGGCCGTTTTTTTTAATGATTATTTGATTATTAAGCCAAAAATTTCATGATTATTTGATTACCTAGGACTGTATTTTTAGTTTATGATTATTTGATTACTAAAGATAAGCAAATATTTAATGATTATGTGATTATATTGGCAAAAAAATGGTGATTATGTGATTACTAGGACCCCCCCATGAGGGGCCTCTTTAAAGTTATAAAAAAAGTCGCGTACTTCCCCTCCCTTTATTTGAAATAGCATTTATGTACTATCAGTACATTTATATTTTATTCAAGAATTAAAAGTTGGACAATTAACATATTGGGGAGGAATATACAATTACAGTGCAGTCTAACTTGTTTCTTTTAACATGCATGACCATTGAATTTGTTTTAACTTTGAATTTCCAGGAGTAGGAATAAATATGTTTTAATACGAAATGGAAAATATACCAATTGGACAATAATGCATAGGGCATCTTTAAAAGATTTAAATAATTTGTAACATCTTTAAACCTAATAAATATTTGCGCAACTATAAGAACATTGAGTGATCATGGCGGGTAATGAAATCCAGTAGCCGTTGCACTTACCCAATATTTAATTGCCTAAGTATCTACGACATGTTCTAAGGGAAGCAATCCCATCACACTTGTATGCTTTCTTTCAATTTTTCATCAGACATCTAAATACTTTATTGATTGTGTTACTTTCAAAAATTTTATTATCCATTTCACCAAGGATTTGTATAGTATACTATACAAATCCTTGATTTCACATAAAACTGTTTTTAAATATTCTATCAACTACATTTAAAATATGAAGAAAATATACCTACAACTTACTCTATGGAAATATACCTACAACTTACTCTATGAAGGAAATATACCTACAACTTACTCTATGGAAATATACCTACAACTTACTCTATGAAAGAAATATACCTACAACATACTCTATGAAAAAAGTGAAGGGATAAACAATCAATTGCTGCAGTGAAGAAAAAAAACAGAATAGGACGTACTCTCTGTAAATGATTAATTTATTGATTATTGTTTGACGCCACTTTTAGAACTATTGTTCTATTTCGTGGCTGTCTTTTTTGTTTTGTTTCTGGAGGAAACACGAGTGCCAAGAGAACCACCGATATTCGGCATAGGAATTCTGATAATCCTGATCAATTTAGATTGGAGTCAAGCGGGATTCGAAATCAAAACCAATTTTGACAGGCTAGTGATACAGTGACTCGACTTCTTCGACCGCTCGGCTACTGAGACCCTTTCTAATATCACAGAGATATGTCTCGCTTTTTTGTAATTTTGATAATGCAAATGTTAAATGTTAAAATAGCAACACCTAAACATGTACATTTAGGTGTTGCAAATATTTATTTAAAGTCAATAAACCATGACTGAATGGTCATGGCTAAACAATTTCTATATGGAAATGAGATGTGCCAATGCTAATACAACTGCATACCAAATACCATTGACTTATAACAAGTAGTTCCCTTTAAACAGACCTAAACACAAACTAATACATGTAAACTGAGCAAAATTTCGAAATCAATAAACCATAATTGAGAGGGCGAGGTCAAAAATAATCTCAATTGTTATGAGATATGCCAATGCTAATACACTTACTAATAAAATTGAGAATGGACATGGGGAATATGTCAAAGAGACAACAACCCGGCCATAGAACAGACAACAGCAGAACTGCATACCAAATATGATTGACCTATCACTCACTATCACTAGTGGTTCCCCATAAACCGTCTTAATTACAAACTAATACATGAAAACTAAGCAAACGTTTTAAGTCAATAGACCATGACTGATGGAGCGGGGCCAAATAATTTCCATGAATTAAGATATGCCAATGCTTATACAAC